>NC_048312.1:18074331-18237662 GCF_013100865.1 Trachemys scripta elegans | reverse complement strand
GGGGGGGGGGGGGGGGGGGGGGGGGGGGGGGGGGGGGGGGGCCGCTGTAGGGAGCTGCTACCATGGAGTTCTCCAAGGATGGCAAAGGGCAAGAGTCTGGAATCTTTGGATCTGTAGGTCAACCAGCATCTACAGCAGTTGGGTTTGCTGCCTGAGAAAACCCATTATGTGCTGGTTCATCTTCCTCTCTTTTTCCTGAGGGGATTCCTGGGCCTGTCTCCTGTCTGTTCTTTCCTTCTCCATGCCATCTGCTGTGTTGATCTCCAGGCCATTTGTTTGCAGTCCAGTGCAGCATTAGCTTGGAGGATCTCCCTGAATATGTCCTCCCTATTCCTTGTTCTCCTCCTAGTCAGGGCCAGGAGTTCTGTGAGCAAGGGAGGGGCACCTCTCAAGGCTGCAACAGCAGCAGCTGCTGATAAAAACAGACAGATGTGTCCTAGTATTTACAGTCCCAATGGAAAGGGAAAAAGTTTCAAAACTCCCTTAACCTTGTTCCCATAAACGCTTACTATGAAATGCTTATTGATACTTCAGCTTTGGAGCGCAGCCACAAGGAGAGCAGCCCACCAGGGGCAAGGAAGGAATTTCAGTTGCATGAAACAAAATTCTGGTCCCTGTTCCATGGCTACATGTGCAGGGCAACAGCACTGGATAGTGGCACTATTTTCTAAGGCAGCGGCGGTTTTAGCTGATGTCTTGCCCAGGAGGGTAACAAAGGCATAGAACACTCAGCTGCCATTGGCTGCCCAAGGCCGCCTAGGTCCATATGCCTCTAACCTGTTTACTGCAGAGTATCTCTTGGATACAAGGGACTTCCCTATGTACATAAACAAGCTCCATGTGGCTCCCCACGCCAGCCCCCACATCTAACCCAACAGGGGAAATGAAGAGCAGGTGCCAGCTCTAACTCGTCTGGTAGGAGCAGAACAATGAAAAGCAGATACATTTGTCTTGTTAACCAGGGAATGGGCCAGGTGCCATCTTGAAATTTCAACAATTTAAAGAAAAATGCCTGCTTACCGGAGGTCCCTTCCCCTCCACGGGCTCGTCCATGCTCGCCTGCTGGGACTCGCTAGATGGGGGTGAAGTCTCAAACAGGTCCTGGCTTGTGGCATTGTTGGAGTCTCATCTCCCTGCTCTTCCTCTTCACAGTAGGGATCTGTGGCTCTGGCTCCTCAGAGGTATCCATGGTGGTCTGTAGGGTCTCCGCCAACTATGGCATGCAGCTCGTTGTAAAAGCAGCAGGTGTGTGGCTCAGCGCCAGATCGATTGTTGGCCTCCCTGGCCTTGTGATATGCCTGGCCAAGTTCCTTCGCTTTCATATGGTGCTGCTGCTGGTCCCTATTATGCCCTTTTGCTGCATCCCCTGTGCAATCTTTTCATAGGTTTCTATGGCAAGGCGACTTTTGTCAACCTAACTTTTAGGGTTGCCAACTCTGACTGAAGCTATTCCGGGAGATTCCACCTTCCTTTCCCCCCCCCACCAAACATGACAATGTCATTTTCTTAAAATATCCTATTAAAATGTCCCAGATTGCTTTCAATAGTCACTGGGAGATGAACGCCAATTCCGGGAGACTCCAGGCCAATTCTGGAGGGTTGGCAACCCTGCTAACTTTGCAGTGTAGATCGGGCCCTAGTTCTGCTAGTGTTCTATCCCCAATGAAGACAAGAGCCTAAAAAGTGTAGCCAATAACACTGTTAAACACAAGACAACAGAAAATACCACTCCAGAAGATCCTCCACATCTTCATAATCTTTGGCCCTGCACAGCGTGATACTTGGTGAAGAGAAGTTATTGCTGCTAAGACACAGGCACTTCTGAAAATTTTACCCATAAGTCACATGGACAGAGGCGGCCGGGGGGGGAGAGAACTTTGCAATTTGGGATGAATATTTTGAACAGAAACTAAGGCAATCACCAACAAACTGGTGTAGAATATACTAGGACTCAAATTTGTCCTTTATAGAGATGAATTATAAAGACTGACAAGTCTGAAGTGACCTGAAATATTATTTTTCCATTTATATGAATATTTCTAAAACCATCCAAGGGACTGGAGAAAGTTTGTTGCCTCCTAAAGGGGGATCTTTAACTAAAAGGTTGAACAAGATTATAGTGGAAACCCTGAGGATACTTTAAAGTGGTTTTGCTGTGTTTGGGCATACCTTCTAAAAACTATTATTCTTGGGATTTTCCAGCAAGTTAATATTTTCCTTGCTGCACCAACTTTCCTCCCTCCTCTCCCCCTTATTAAAAGGACAAATTAAAGTAGTATACTGAACAGAGAAATGGCGGTGGAGAGGTTAAGTAATTTGGCCGAGGTCCCAAAGAAGAGCATTGTCTAGAACCCACATCACCCAACTCGCTGTCCTTTTGTAACAAATCCAACATAGTAGACAGGCAGGTAAGTAAATTACGTATCTGCATAGCTGGGACTAGAGCATTGATCTTTCAGCTCCCCCAAAACAAACAAAACATACAATGACCTCTACCACTTGGGCTAAAGCTGCTCCCCCATAGCTTATAATAAGGCCCCTCTTCTGAGGGCCAGCCACTAGAAAATAATATTATAGACAGTACATTACACACAGATCTATATGGTGGGCCATGCAAAATGTAACAGTTAAGGTGCCTATCACTGTAGTATCTAAATGCAAATATCATAACACTTTAGAGAGACCAGACAAAAGCTCCCTGCCCTGAGCTGCTTACAATCTGTGTGTTCCAGAGAATCCTACACATGGAAGATAATCATGGTGGTGATTCATTGAAAGAATGAGTTAGGTTTGAGACTGGAGGCAGCCACCTGGACTAACTTAAGTGCTGTAGTTAGAGCTTCTCCATGCCATTCTCTTCCACTCCCTTCCCCACCCCTCGACCCCAAAAAAAGGGTGGGGGGAGAAGAGTCCACAAGTCAATGGGAAAACTATGAATGAACAATGCCAATGTCAGGAGTAGGATACCAAAAGCACTATCGTGGGCTCTCTCACACAAAATAAATTCTACAAGAGCACCTCTTCTCCCCCCCACCCCAAAACCACACACATTCACTTCCAGTCTTAGAAGCTCATATCAAATTCCAAGCCAAAATAAAGTTATAAGCCTGTTGGTTTTTATAGTCAGTCTTAGACAGGCCTGTCCCGATACAGCATACACAGATTTTTTGTAATTGTAGGGATTGCTCATATGTTAGAGGTATTGCACGTAAACAAATTAATGGTATTAAAATACACAGGTCGTGTCCACACTACAACTTTTAAACCAAGTTTCTCAGTTACCTGCATAAACAGCTCCAAACATACTTTGTGTTCATACATCACAAGGTTAATCCTTGTTTGGCAACTGGCAACTTACAGTATTCCACCCCTGCCAGAAGACACGACTGTCTTCCTAGAACCAGTTCAATGCAGTTTTTTGCACCGTGAATAGAACAGCTCCCCCTACACACCCTATTGTGCGTGTGCAATTTTGCTATTTGTACTCCCTCTCAACTAATAGTAATAGGGTATCAGTGTGTAATGCCCCACTCACTGCTAATGCTGCTCTATCTGTAGGTCTTCCAAGAATACCGCTGAGACAGTATGGGATTGTTCCAGAATGCAATTATATTGAGTTAGCCAGTGTGATAGGTGTGTCTACACCAAGGAAATGAACACACAGTTGTGCTGTGAAGAGAGCTGCTATGTGGACATAAAATTAACTTATGCCTGTTACAACACACACAGTTGAGACAAGAACTAGTTAAAAAGCCACGGTTGTACCTGTAGCATAGACGGCCTTATACATATGTGACATTTTTCCCAATATAAAACCTTTGGACCGATTTTCTTCCAATTTGGCTTATTCCTCAGACCTAAGAGAGGTCACAAGTCAAAGGGATGTTTGAGCTTTCTATGTTCCTCCATTATTAAGTTATTAGGGTAAAAGATTTCTGATCCAAAAAGGGTGGCAAAATGCCTAGCACATTAGGGATGCTAGGCATTATTGACTAAATTAAATAAATACATGACAAATTCTCTCCCTTCCCTCCACTAAACAGATGCAGGTGTAAATAAAAAAATATCCCTTTAATTTAAGGGAGTCAAGATAGAAAACTTCATGTATTATGTGCAACTGAAAGGGGAAATCAGACACTGAAATTCAGCCTTCACTACAGTGTGCACAACCTATGTCCAGTGCTATGCGAAGGCTTGTCACGCGCAATTGCATTAACACATTCATAAAGAAGTTTTTACATGGGCTCTGCATGCTTTTAAGGAAAGTACAAGTCAGGCCAAGTTTGGAATCCTCCAACCTATGCAGTTTGAATTACAGCAGCCCAAACTAAATTCCTTTGTGGAACTCAGATTCAAAAAAAGAGGGGGGGGGGGGAGAACCTCCCCAAACTTGGATTATCTAAGGATTTTATCATAAAACCAGAGAGTAGTAATATTTATTGACATGCCAAGAATCCTGCAGCACAAGAATTTAGGAAAACCTAGAATATAGATACACCTAAATATCTTAAACCACCATTTTGCTTTATATAATGTAATCTTACAAGTGGGGCTGATCGCATTGCCTATTGAGGTTGCTTGATACGTTTCATCATAAGATTGTGTTTTCAGTTGCTCATAATTTTACCAGGTTTTAACTGATTGGGCTGAAGTTTTCCATGCTGTGTCTGCCTCAGACTGATTTATTATTAATTATTATTATTAAGAAAATTTCAAGGAAGATAGTTCAGCCATTTCCAAGGGAGGATATGGGGGAAAATATATTGTTTGGCCCATATTAAATTCTGGCAAACTTCTCTTTTGAAAAGCTTTAGTCTCCCTAATGTGTTGAAGGTAGAACTTGACTTTTAGCATGGGGGTGGCCCTGGTGAAAATCTGACCAAATCTGGGCAAGTTATGGAGACTTTTTGGGGGGGGGGGGGGGAAGAGTTCTCATGCTCAGACTTCAGGTTTTAGCAGCTTAATTACTACTACACCTCTACCCTGATATAACGCGACCAGATATAACACGAATTCAGATACAACGCGGTAAAGTTGTGCTCCGGGGGGGCAGGGCTGCGCACTCCGGCGGATCAAAGCGAGTTCGATATAACGCGGTTTCACCTATAAAGCAGTTAAGATTTTTTGGCTCCCAAGGACAGCGTTATATCGGGGTAGAGGTGTATCATTCTAAATACCTTTTCCAGAATGGCTATTTTGGTAAATTGTCAAGTATAGACAAACCCTCAGACTCTGTCAAATATCTGTGAAACTCACTGGCAAAGTGTCCCATCCTCCTCTAGTGCTGGTCCACACAGGATAACAGCCTACTACAGTTATCAGTTACTCTGTTTGCTGAAGTGGCAGAGGTCTGTGTGGTGCACCTAAAGGTTCCAACCCTGCTGATGACCTACTTAGATGCCAATATGATGGAATCAGCTTTTTCAGTTTGCTTTTTTTTTAATTCTTATTTATTTAAAGTAGGCCATTAAAAACACACACAACCATGTTAAAAGGACATTAATGTCGTAAAGTCAAGCACTCAGAAGTTAGGAACTACCAGCAGTTTTACTAAGGTTTTACTTAGCAGTTTACTAAGGCATCCTTACTTAGGAAATGCCAGAATTAAAGTTGCCTGTGCAGCCTTAATTTGGTCCCTTTACACATATGCATGAGCACATTTTTTTTCCACAGGCCCCTTGCCTCATTCAGTGCTCAGGATGGATGGCGCTCACTTAATGAGCAGCTATTCACAATTTTGTTTTCTCATTGCACAATGTGTGGCCCTGTGCCTTAGTCACTGTATTCTATCCAAACCCTGCTCTCAGGCACAGTTATCAATTTCCACAGTGGTTTTTCTATGGTGCTCATCACTATAGGCTCAGTACTTCAGAAACATTCATGAATTTATTTTCACAACACCCCGTGAGCTGAGGGAATACTATCCCCATTTTGCAGCTGGGAAACTGAGTCAGATTAAGGTCAAAATTAACACTGAGTTTGGGTGTACTGTTTGAGAGGTCTAGGCCCTCAGAGCACTTATCATATTGCACTTCATTTGTTCAAAGCAGAGCTCAGCTGCTTCAGTTGCAGCTGTGGGTGCTCAGCACTTCTGCAAATCAGACCCGGGGTCTCAAGCTGGGCACCCAGAAAATGAGGAACAGACAATTAGTGAGCAACTGGGCAACGTTTGGTTTAAGTGACTTAACTAGCATCACACAGTAACTCTGGCAGATGCAGCAATAGTCACATTCTCCAGCAGTCAGCTGTCTTAACTGTGACACTGTCCCTTCTCTTCCTGCAATCCCCGGCCTCACTCATTACACTCCTTCCAACTGCTACAACGAGCAAAGCATGGGTCCTACAGACATACATAACCCTGAATCATCCCCAGAGCAGATCCATCTGCAATGTATGAGACAAGCATCCTATGAGGAAAAAAATACTATGATCATGTAACTAAAGCCTGAATCAATGCATATGCACAAAAGGCTGAATTAAGGTTACACAGGCAACCTTAACAGTGGCATTTCATAACTTGACTTAGCAACCTTACTAATGTTCTTTTAATGTAGTTTTGTGTGATTGCTTTTTACAACATTTACAGACCATCTGTTAAAACACAAACTTGATTTTTCTCAGTTGAATTTGCCTGGTTTGGGGGCTGCTCAAGGCTATAAAAAAACTGGAGCCTGAAGCAACTTTTGTGGGTTCATTTCCCCAGGGAACAGCATAGCTAAGAGGAATAGTCAACACAGAGGAGAGAGAAAAATTATAGTACATGTACATCAAATAGGGTCACAGAAGGAAACTGAAACCAGTTCCAATCTCTGGATCCCACAAATCCCTCTCCCATGTGTCCTCCGTCTCCACTTCAAAGTAACCTGGGGAAGAGGCATGTTCACCTGTTTCAATGTACGCTATTTCCTCAGTGGCTATAGAAACAGGCACCAAGAGGATCCCACCTGGACCAGCCATTGTAGTTCCTGACCAGAATCTTGCAAAGGGTAAACTTTATTCTGAAGGGGAGGAAAAGAACAAACAGCCCATGCTTATGCCCTCTCTGTCTTCTTTGAGCAACTAATATCAGGAGATTTATATTCAGGGCAAGAGCCCATGCTGGCAGGAGAGGAAAGTGCTTCTGAGAAGGAGGGGGAGGTGGGTAGAGGGAATAGCCTACAGTTTCTTGGCTTGTGATCAGCAAGCTGGATGCATTCTGTGGAACTAGGCCAAAGTATTAGTTGTTATATTCAAAAGAATACTTGAATCCCAGCTCAAGGGAGCCTAGTTTGTGGCTCTCATTTATGCTGTACATCAATTGAATATCAAACCACATTTTCTGCCTTCTGAATAATAAAGCTTAATAGTTTGGGACTCCCATATGGCCTATTGTTAAGAAATTTCCAAACACTGGCTGCGGTTTTATTTCTGAAGGAAGGAAGACTTCCCCCTCCTCTGAGCTTTACTTGGTAAAAATAGGCATGTGGCAAAATAAAAATAAAGTACATCAAAAGTTCTGAGAGGGGCATAAAAATGAAGGGGTTGAAAAGATGGGAAATACATTTTGAAATGTAAAGAGGGTGGGGGAGAAGGCCACTGTCTCATGCAAATGCGTGTTTCAGGCACAAGCAGCTGGTGCCACCAGCCTCTGCAGTACTGAACAGGGGGTGTAGAAGCTTTTAGAGCCCACGAGCTGCCCTAACAAAGAAGGACCACACAGATTCAAGCCATTCACAAAAGGAGCCAGGCTGATTATTTGATGATTACTTACAAGGGAGCTTGGCTGGTAATGTAGGCAATAATACTGGAGAAACCTGTTCAATGTGTAACCTGGGTTTGTCTTTTCACAAGTCCCTCTTTACTCAGCTACTCATTCTCAAAGGGCACTGCTGATGGATGAAATGTATCAATTTTCTACACAAGACACTAATTTTGTTAACGATAATAATTAATAATAATGAATAATAAATGCTTCTACAGTGCAATACACACAGGCACTATTTTATCTGAACATCCAGGTGAAGGCAGGAAGTATTTTTATTCCCACTTCACAGATAGGACAGTGAGGCAGAGAGATGTTAGAAAACTTGCCCAAGGTCAGAGTCCTGGTCAGAGCCAGGATTAGAACTAGGCGTTCCCCACTTCCCGTCCTGTGTTCAGACCACTTGGCCACAAGTCCCTCTTTGGAAAAAAAGAGTAAGTCAATTTGAACGGTAACAAAATTTGACGAGTGTGTCCAAGCACCCAGTTCCATTCAGTACAGGGCAGCGAACTGCTCAGAAACCTCTCGAGTCTTATACTCTTAACAGACAGTGCTACAGAGGGAGCACCACAGGGCATCCAATTGAACAAACTCCTGCTCTCAGCAAGAAGCACCACAAACTGACCCTAAAGAGGGGCTATCCAGGCCACCTCACTGAGGAAGATGAAGCCCTGCATCTTGACCATCCATGGTGTATCATACTGGACTGTGTTTAAGCAAATGATCCAGGAAGATAAGAGTTCTCATACCAGGCAGGAGTATGGGGGCACAGCAAGATCACCAAAACCTAGCAGCCACTAGACTCCAAGGAACTAAGGGGGCAGGAAGGTTAAGGAGCAATTTTTTTCCTCTGGCTGTTGCCACTGCTTCACCCTTGCCCCACAGCAACTTCTCATTCCTGCCTCCTCCCTTCCTCTCATATTCTGCTCTAGAGAAGAACCAGGTTTTAGGAACCAGCTGCCTTGACCCTGTAGCTCACAGCTGTCACCTGCCTCCTCCCTAAAGCTATGCAAAACCCAGAATTTCCATCCCACAGGGAATTCTGACACTTCAACATTTGTCTTCATCCCGAGTCAGGGCACAAAGGTGAAATTGTGAAACTTTTTGCAGAACAGAAAGTCTGAAAAGTGTGTTTCCAAAAAGTTGTAATGTTTCAGTTTGACATTTTCCATCAAACCAGTTAGACATTCCCCAAACTGAAGTTATTTAGTTTCAGTTTATTGAACTGAGCTGAAATGTTTCATTTCCAGTCAGTGTGCTATTAAACCTCCGTCACAGGAAAATCTGTGTTTCATTATGGGAAGGCATAATCCTCCAGGAATCCTGGCCCATAGAAGATAAAGGTGGCCTGAACAACAACTCCCATAAGGGAATGCGCTGTCAGGGAAATGCAGTTTAATGTTTTGTTGAACTGATTGGAAACAAAATATTTCAGATCAGTTTAAAAAACAAAACAAACAAACAAAAAAACCCTCATTGAACCAACCCAAAATTATTTCATTTTGATTTTCCTAATTGGGGGTGGAGCTGAAGATTTTCAACAAAATCAATTTTCCCCATAGAAGACTTTGATTTTGCAGAAACTGCATTTTCCTTTGGACAATCATTGACAGAATTTCCAGGTAGCTCTGTGTCTCGCCATTTGTAAATGGCACTTCTGGGAAGCATAACACAGGCTCGAGGGGCACAGAAGGTATTCTACAACCCCACGTACACCTTTACCCACTAGCTACAACCTGCATCCCTTCCTTGGCACCTATTCCCAGCTGTCATTACCTTCATAAAAAGTTCCATCAAATTTTACATAGAAGGATAACTTCTCTGTGGAGTTATAATAAATTCTCTCTGTGCTGTAGAATTCTGGGATACCTTAAAAATAAGCTATTGATTGAAGCTCATTCTCTATCATAGAAATTTCTCTAAAACGGTATTTTAGACTTGTTTCACACCTATGAAAAGGGTCTTTAGAAATTAGAGTAAACACCCTTACCCCCTCACCCCCCATGACCTCAAAAGGATTGGAAGATCGAGATCATGGCAAGAATAGACTGTGGGGTTTGGAAAGAATTTTGTGACCCCCTGCTACAGAGGTTACTCAACATAGGTGCCTGTAGGTAGAGCCCATCCTTCTACTGCTTGAGCCATTGATACTGCCTCAACCCAGTGAGTGAAGAAGCGAGTGTGTATGGAGGTTCTTTATATTGCAAGTTCTTTCTTACCCCACATGTATGTGTCTAGATCATCCATAACGACTCAATGGAGGATCCTACTGTAAGAATGGGTGCAGGGTTACCCTGCCACTGCAAACAACAAGATGCTGCATAAGGACCAATGTGCAGTCAGTCATTTTTAGTAGTTTTCCTCTATAAAAGTAGTATAGTTTATTCCTAATTCTTGTACATCTTAGGGAAGGGGAAATGGGATGTGCATATATTTTGATTTACTTCTTTAAAAAACACTTAGCCCACAGAATTCCAATGTTGGAAACTGTAATAAACCTCTTTATAAACCCTATAACCCTGTGACTGTTTTAGAATTGTAAGGAATCATAACCAGAGAAAGATTTAGTCTAGCAGTGATCTGCCCTCAAACATATTAATCTGTCACATCTAATATAAAGGCAACAAGGAGACTAACTTATACAGACTGAGTATGGATTTGATGGAATCTTAAACTTAAATTGCCCCTGAAGCCAGAGTAAATTTCTCAACCCAGCACCTACTAGCCCATGGACTAAGTCTACTAGCCAGAGTGGAAAAAATACCTTTGTTTTTATTCATGATTTTAAGCCTTCAATGCATGTTTTACAGTTGTATTTTACTGCTGTTGGACATTCTCAATATGGCTGTGATACATATGACCAGCTTTCTTTTTATTTCCTCCTTTAGCTGGGAGATTTGATTTTTCTGTTTCTGATTACAGTAAGATATGTGGTGGGGGACGGGGCCTTTGCTACCATGCCTTCCCCAAAGCTATGCTACCTGAAATGTAAAGGAATACAATAACTATGCATTATATACAACAACGTTTTTAATATCAATTCTCTACTTAATATTGGAAATGTTAGTTTTTCCTTTTCTAGCTTCATTCCACTTTCTTTCCTAGCACAGATCATAGGGTAGGTTGTCTTGCCTTGTTTTTAGGGCATGTTTCATCTTTCCTTCCTTTCCCCACACCCCCACCTCTCTATTTTCTCTCCTCTGAAATCTCAGTCCCCTGCTTCTCTTCTCTAGCTTAATAATTCAAATATTATCTAAGTTTTAAATCTCTCCCTTCTTTCTCCTACCCACTCACACACTCCTCTGTTCGCTGAAAGGAACCGAGTTCTGGCCCACTCCACATTTGGTTCCTTTCTATCCTCCAGAGAAGTAGCAAATGTCTCCTAGGACGTGCAACTCCACCTTTTCCTCCAGAAAGGAAGACAGCAGCTCACTCAATCCTCCTGTCCCCAGACTTGCCACTCAGCCCTCTAACCGATCCCAACTGCCCGTTCACCCTGCAAGAGCGGTTAAGTAGGTTTTTCCAAACAGAGATTAAGAGATAACCCTGAATGCAATTTATAGTTGCTTGCATATAGAAGGAGCCAGACCTGAAACCCACTACTGATGCTTACAAAGTCTTTTGGTGTTGAACCAGGGAGCCCTGGTTTCAACAGTTGCAAGACCAATGAAACCACGTGTGTCAGCGCAGCTGACTTAGTGGGATACTGAAGAGAGTTTTCTACATTCTCGCATAGTGCCGTAGCATAGACGCCTATGCCAACAGAAGCATTTTTTCTGAACAACGTTGGCTAGGTCAGCAGAGGCCCTCTTAGGTTGACATAAGCCTCAGCGTAGATGGAACTACGTCAGCATAGCTACATTGGTCAGGGGTGTGGGGTTTTTCCATATCCATGACCTATGCCGCTATGCCCACAGTAGACTTGGCCTGAGCATGTGGTTCTCAGTACCAGTCACCCAAGGTAGGATAATCCCATCAAGAACGTCAGAACATACCGGAGGGACATTGGTTCATGTGGTGAATAACTGTAGCCAGGAAGCAGTTGCCTACTGCTTCAAACACGAATTCCTTCTGCTAGCAGGGAGCCAATCACCTCCCTGCTCAATATTAAATTGTAACATTATTAGTGCCTAGGATGAACTTTTAGTTCCACTCTACAGCAATGGACAGACTACAACATGTTGGAGAGACAGGAGAGAGAAAAAAAATATCCAGGTGTGAGACGCTTATTGCTCTGGCCACTGCAAAAAAATGAAGGCTTGAGCTCACATTTTTGCCTGATTGCATAGCTGTCTCTGCTACCCATCTAATCTGCTTAGAAAACTGGTTTTGAAGGATATGGTTCAGACATACCAGTCGTGTAAAGGGGGGGGGGGGAGGAAAGGAGGAGGAGAAGTGCTGCAGCTGCAAAAGATAAAATAGAGACAACTAATTTTCTCAGAGGTTGCAACACAAGCTCTCTCCCCCTCCTCCATATACAGTCAACTACACTGGGTGGATAAGCTAGAGATTCTGCAGTGTAAGCAATAAGGCACAACAAGGTGTGAGAGCCTCTCTCTCCCCCCTTTCCCTAATACCCACGCCCTTTGGGGGTGCAGTGGAAAGCAAAAGGCTGAAAGCCCAGCCACCAGAAAGAGGGAGGTAGGAGAAATACCTGTCCTGGCTCATTTCAATTGTGATACCACTTTCATGATGGGGTGGAGGGAAATACATGTCACTAGATGTTATATTGAGACAATATGTGGATAAGGAGTTGCAACTTCTGTTTGGTGGTTAGGTTTTGAACCCCAATTGTGTGATCAGATTTCTCCTATTATCCAGGCCATTTTACAAACTCCAACACAAATTCAGTTGAGACATATGTCCTGGAAATTAAACAGATGAAAGGGGATGGAGGGAGGGAAATCCACTGCATTTTTTGGTGACAATATCTGAAACTCACACATGGAAATCTCCTTTTATAGTCGCTGCCATCTCTAAACCAGGGCTGGATGATAGATGGGGTATAATTTTAAGTGGCCCTTGAACAACACTCAATAGGCCAAAAATTTCAGTCTAAAAAAAGGTGTGTGTGTGTGTGTGTGTGTGTGTGTGTGTGTGTGTGTGTGTGTGTGTGTGTGTGTGTGTGTGTGAGAGAGAGAGAGAGAGAGAATAAATGGGTCACCAACAGACTATTAAGCAGCAAAATTAGTGGACCAGATTGTGGTTGCACTTACATCCCATCAGTTAAATTACTCCAGATTTTACAGTAGAAAAACTGAAATCAGAATCCTGCCCAGCACTTTAGGAAGGCAGCTGCATTTTTTTTTTTTTTAAATGCGTAGGATCTCAAACCAGTTTGCTTTGTTTCAGAAGCTTAAGCTCCCCTTATCAGAGGGGCTAATGGCCTTTAGCAGCTGAAAGAAAACGTCTAAAAATTAGATATGCGTGCTTTTTTTCCTTCTTTGTGATGGCTAATGAAGGTATAGTTGTGTTTTTTCTCTGCTTGTTGTCTTCCTTGTCCCCCTCCCTCCTTGGAAATCTCAGCAATGGGATACTAGTCATTAGGGGGGTCTCTGAGGATGTATTTTGAGAGTGCGGACTCCTTAATTGAAGGTGCAAGTGTATCGAGTCTTTAACAAAAACTTTCTCTCCCCAAAGTTAAATATGTATTAATGAAAAGAGCTTGAGTCTGACTAAAAATCCCTTTTCCCACTTAATTGTTCCAACTATCACAGTCTTGACTCTTGCAATGTCACCATTTAATTCATTCTCAAGTCCTCAGAATCTTTCAGGCTGTTCTTTTTCCTATCAAAGACCAGACAAGGTTCCAAGTGCAATTCTAGCCACCCACACCTGTTTGCTGGTCAACTCTCAAGGCATTCCAAAACCATCTCTCCCTGGCCCCCCAATTTTTAGGTGTATTATGCTACAGCTGGCTGAAGTAAGCAGGTATTCTAGATGTAAACGGAAGTCAAAATACAGCCAATGCAGGGATGCTTAGAACATCTGATATCAGGGGACACCCAATCAACTAACAGCACCCCGCATGGTGTTGATAGAGCAAAGCCCCACATCTTCTGCTGAAGCACAAAGCTAAAAGACCGAGTATTTTTCACTATCCAGAGAAGTGCCTTTTTTTTCCCTCCTGCTTAGCTCCCCTCCTCAGCACAGCATACAATTCCGAAAAATCATTAGAAAAAGGTATTTGTGACTCGAACACAACTAGTCCTTTGTATTTAAAAATAGTTCACTTCATTCAAGAATCTCATAGCGCTTGGCAGTGCTATTCGCCATTTTACAGATGCAAGGTTAGATGACTTGCCCAAAGTCGCAAAGCAATAAAGAGGGAAATTGGACATAGAGCCCAGACTTCTCCAATTCTGAGCCCACCTCCTCTAGACCAGAGACGTCAAACAATGGGATCTGCAGGCCAGATCAAGCTCAGCTGATGGACTTGTCTGGCCATTGACATTCAGATACTGAAAAATCTGAAGCTTTTGTTTTGAAAAAGCATTTCTAGCCTTCATGGTTACGAAGGTAGAAATCCAAATAAGTGCGTGAAGCCCTGCAGCAGCATTCTTCCAGGTCTGCAAGCGGCTGGAAAGATGTGGACTGCCCACCCCTCATTAATCTCATTAGGATATTCATCCTGAAGCCCAACCACCACACTTCATTAACTATTTAATTGCTGATCACGGCTTACATTTGAGCAGATGGAATGGGAGTTACTGTAGGGAAGAACAGAGGCGGCACAGACAGGGAAGACAGAGAAAAGGGAAAGGAAGATGACAAAAGGCGCAGAAACAGCACAGATCCTGAAGGGCAGCATAATTTCCCCCTTCGGTGCTGATTAGCAACCAAACCATGCAGCTTCTAAGACCCTGTGCAGACTAAGCTGGTCAGTACTTTAGCTAACATCACATTTCTAAATCCTAGTCCAAGCATTCAAGTCTATACAGATCCTGTTTCTGATGACATCACAGGGACTAAGAGCAAAGTTATAATGTGGTGCGAGATCACTGGGATGACAAGCAATAGAGAGCACCTTGCAGCTATGTTCTGGCGTATTTTATATTCAATAGACAAGAATAAGTTGTACTTCTCAGACTGAAGGTTGCATGTGGAAGAGTTAATTTCCAATTTCTAGTATAATTTTGTAGTTAGATACTACCACATGGCTAGTATTCTCTCTGATGCTCCATCCAAAGCCCCATTACCCAGTGGAAAAAGGGATTCAACTACTAGTTTGCACTCCCCTCGAACTTTCCAAATCAGAGGATTTCAAATTGCTCTACAATCAATGACTCACCTACCTTGAGCGCAGCTATAAATATTATACCCGTTTGACAGATGGGTAAACAGTCCCTCTGAAGTCACCGAGATTGCAAGGCTGTGATTGAGGGCATACTTGACCCAAAGATGTTGACTTCAATGTGAGTTGTGGGTGCTCGTCATTTCTGGAAGAAAAGGGGGGCGGGGGAGAAAAGTCTACTTTTACTTAAGTATTGAAGCCTGGAAATTTTGTCTAACATTAGGCACCTAAAAGTGACTTATCCAATGCCACAGAGACCAAAACCCTCACCCCTACTTCAACAAGTGGGCTACACTTTTTGCCTATGGTCTCTTTGTTCTCTAGAGCTGGGGAAGCATTATTTGGGGCCTGGTCTTCTTGGTCTTTATGGCTCCAGAGTGTATAGCAGGAGAGCAAGGAAACTCTAAAACTGAACTCTGAAGTTTTATTTTGTGGGAGTGTGGTGAATACTTACGGGATGGGGGATTCTATCCGGGAAGCAGTGACTCAAAGAGATTTTGGATAAGCAGCTGAACATGAAGTCCCAATGTGATGCTGTAGCCAAACTAGCTAAAGCAACCCTGGGATGCGAGAATCTCACATAGGAGTAGAGAAGTTATTTTACCTCTGTATTTGGCACTGGTGCAACCACTGCTGAAATACTGTGACCAGTTCTGGTGCTGACAATTCAAGAAAGATGTTGATAAACTGGAGAGGATTCAGAGAAGAGCCACAAGAATTATTAAAGGATTAGAAAAACCTAACTTATAGCAATAGACTCAAGGAGCTCAAACTATTTAGCTTAACGAAGAGAAGGTTAAGCGGTGACTGGGTTACAAGTCTAAGGGCTTGTCTACACGTAAAACGCTGCAGCTATGCTGCCGTAGTGCTTTAGTGAAGATGCCACTAGGTCAGTGGTCCCCAACCTTTTTGTGGCCAGTAGCACATTCAAGTTTTCAGAAGAGTGTGGCGGGCACCAATAATTTTTCAAGGCTTATTTTGAATTTGTACATTAAATAACATAAAAAAATCATATTTAATATTACATAATATATGAATCCAGAGAGAAGCCGTGAGGACAGAGAACACCGGTGCCTGCAGCCCCGGAGTTCTCTGTCCCCAGCAGGCGCAGGGCCGCGGCTTCTTTCCCCTGCTGGGCACTAGGCGGGCACACATAAATGCCCCAACAGGCGCCGCACTGCGTTGGGGACCACTGCACTATGTTGATGGGACAGCTTCTCTCATCGCCATAGAGATGGTACCTATGTCAGTAGGAGAAGCTCTCCTGGGGACATGGTGCTGTTTACATTGGTGATTAGGTCAATAGAACTACGTCACTCGGGGTGGATGGCCACAGTACCTACATGGGGAACAAATATTTAATAATGGGCTCTTCCATCTAGCAAAGGTCTAACACGATCCAATGGCTGGAAGAGGAAGCTAGACAAATTCAGACTGGAAATAAGGAGTAATTGTTCCAGCGGTTAACTTACCCAAGGTCATGGTGGATTCTCCATCACTGACAATTTTTAAATCAAGATTGGATGTTTTTCTAAGGGATATGCTCTAGGAATTATTTTGGAGAAGTTCTATGACCTGGTACACAGGGGGGTCAGTCTAGATGACCACATAGATTCCAAGGCCAGAAGGAATCACTGAATTCGTAAGAGAAGGGAACTGGACTTGCCCCCTTTCCTCCTCCAGTGATGACCAAGGTGCTTACAGCAAGTTTTTAAGGGGCAGTAAAGATGATGCCCTGGATCCCAGCAACACCATTTTCACAATCCATTACCCAATTTATTATTCAAATACAGAGAGCTCCACACCTTGCTGGAGCAGCATCGACCATCCACACAGAGCCTGTTCAGAGTTATTACAATAAATACCAGAAGTTATGAGTCTTGTGGCATCTTCTGGCCCTCCCAGCAGTATTTGGGGAACAGTCTGTCAGCTTGAAAGACTGATAATTTCTCATTGCTTGTCCTGGGCAATAGGTGTGTCCCTCACCAAATAGGCTTACTGCTTAAAAGCTTAATTGCACCCGTGGTTTAAACATTATCCCCAACAGCACTTGGGAGTATTTGGATTTGGGTTTTCAGGTGTGGGACTAGGGCCTGCATTCACAAACAGAGCTGGGCAAGTTGGAGTGGAAGCCACTGGTAAGAGCAGGTCATATACACCAGAGGGCAAAGGCTGGGCGGAAAAGTGTCTGTTTTGCTCAGATTTGGCTGCACTTGCATTTCCAGCTGGGTTTGGGTAATGTCCACCGCATTGTTTGTGACTAAGGGCAGGTTTCCTGGTCTCAGATTTCATTTCCACAACAAAAAGATCAAAGTTTGAGGCACTTGTGCAACTGGGGTGTTTGCAGCGAGCAAGTGGCAACTGCACAGCAAGCACACTCAGCTGTGCTCCTTCATCCCATAGGCTATGTGAAAAACGGAGGAAGAGGAAATAGCCCAGGTCAGACCTGGATTACAATTTGCCATCCTTCCTTTACAATCTGACATTTTACAAAGGTTTTAATACTCCAAGATTAAAGGCACACTCAAATGGTTCTCTATAAAACCCTTAAAAAAACAAAAACAAAACAAAAAAAAACCTGCCACCTACAGAGCCAGTCCTCCTTTCCCCCCCCCCCTCATTTGGCAGATATGGATTCCTCTACCCCACAATTCTTATGGAGAACACCACAGAAGATCAAGTTATTTTCATTCACTCATTTCTGGACCCATTTAGTCCATACAATGTAGACATGCAATGCACTCTATTCTCAAAAAAGAGTTTGTGCTGCTGCTTCAGAGACTGTGGGAGAAAACAAATAAAGTAGGGCCTGAAACTAGGTACATCATAATAGTCATAAACTTAGAGCCAGGGACCAGGAATCAGCAAGTCTTAAATTCTAATCTCTATTTACAGTGACTTACCGTATTAACTCAAGCAACACACAAACTTGCCGGTTCTCAGTTATGCGCTCTATAAAAAGGGAGAAACTATAGGGTGTTGCATGGTTTTATTATAGCTCAGATATGGGGAGCTTTGCCCCTCTGGGGGTGTCTGAGCCCCTCTTGTTGCTGCCCTTGTGCACTTCAGGATCTGGAGGGACCATGCCCATCTACAGGGGGTTGAACCCCCTCCTTACTCCCCCGCCATGTGAGCTGGTTCTGGGGGGAGCCTGTCCTTTTGGAAGAGTCAGAGGCCCCCTCCCCACATGAGCCAGGATCTGCCCCTTTGAGTGGGGTGCAGAGAACAGGTAAACGTCATCTATTTCATAGGCTCTAAAGCACACACGAGAGGGATGGAACAGTTCACACATCTCACTGCTGTTTCAAGTGGTGTTCAGCTCCATGGGGTGTTCGCATTCAGCTCAGATCACCACAGCGTGAGGAATGGGCCACTTCGGACCTTCAGAGCTTCCAATGCTACAGATGGCCAAGCAGAGGAGCCTTTCCCCTCCATCGTCCCTCAAGCCCTCCTGTTTAAAGGACGATGATCCGTGAAAATGATACCTATGCCAAAAAGAGGGCTTCTCCCACTCGGTGTCGGTACTCCACCTGCCCGAGAGGCAGTAGCTGTGTCAAGGGGAGAAGCCCGCCCATTGACATAGTGCTGTCTACCCTGGGAGTTAGATCGGGGTAACTGCATTGCTCAGGGGCACAGGCGCCAACTTTTCCACCTGCTGGGGGGATGCACAACCCCTGGCTCTGTCCAAGGCCCCACTTCTGCCCCATCTCTCCTCGCCTAGTTCCGCCTCCTCCCCCGAGCAGGCTGCATCCCTGCTCCTCCCCGGCTCCCCGAAACAGCTGTTCACGGGGAGGCGCTGATCCGTGGGTGGGAGGAGCCATGGAGTGGGCAGGAGCTGATAGGGGGGCTGCCAGTGGGTGCTCTCCACCCACCTTTTTTTTCCCCTGTGGGTGCTCCCGCCCTGGAGCGCCCATGGAGTCAGCGCCTATGCTCAGGGGTATAAATGCTTCCATGGATTTTCTTGAAATTTACTATGCTTTGTGGGAATGCACAGTAGGGTTAGTGACCCACATTTGGAGTAGTTTGAGCCCGGGGTTCCAGAGATTCAAAATTTTTTTTCTCCGTTATTGTAAGAGTTTTTAGGGTTTGTCTTGGGTTTTTTTTGTACGGAGCTGAAGATCAAACTACTGTATTGCTGTGATGTGTGTCAAAATGGTCTCCAATCGGTCAATTTTCACCCGAGGTAGTGCATGGCACCCACTAAGTCTTTGGAGGACCCAAATTGTGAATGGTATTTAAGAACACGTTCACTTCCCTTGCACAGGTGTGCAGTCTGGAAGGACTGAAGTGTGCATGTGCCAATAAAGAAAAAACGATTTCTAGGCAGCCTTTGTGCTTGCCTGAGTAGTTCAAGGGAATGTGCTGACACCATTGCCCCAGTGAACACCTTGCCACTGATGATGTTCCGAGTCTGAACCTTTGTCCCTCTATGCACAAAGAGGGAAAGTAGCCTGGGCAACTTCTCCCCCCACCACTCCCTGCCCTTTTTATCTTTTAACAGTGTTAGATAGAATCCTGCGAGTGAGTGTGACCAGGCTATGCGAAGAGCTTGGACATTGTTGCAACAGTGTGTTAATGGGGCATATTGAGGCGTTGCTGAAATGAGGGCAGAGTTAAGATTGTATGGATAACCTTAAGTGAGCATTTCCTGGTTTTGAGAAGTTTTAAGTTTTGCTCAGCTCAGTGTTCTGCAAGGGGCTCACCTACCACCAAGCAACCTTAACTCTGCATTAATGTAGTTTTTTTGCTGCTGAATTCATATATTTTTGGGAAGCACACATCTTCATATAAAAACCTGTGGCTATGGGCAAGGGGTCTGTCTCTTGGGCAGGGTAGATTAATTTAAATCAGCAAGCAGGAAACCCTGATTTAAATTATTGATTTTTAAATTGCATTTTGCACTGTACTTTAATTTTCCTGAAGTAGGTGGATTCTTTTTAACATGTTATTTACAAATAAATATAGCTTTTACACTAACTTTGATGCTTCTCTTTGCTAACCAGGAGACTACACTATATCTATACACAGTTAAATTATATAGCTCAACTTGATCTTTATTCAGATTCTTACTTTTTTACATTTACTATATTAGAAAATGCTTAAAGATGCAAGAAAACATTTTGCAAATAAGAAATGTGATTTGTGTCAAGCTCTATTTGGATGGAAATTCAATTCAAAATATACAATTAATTTTTTTAAATTAAAACTACTTTAAAAGTGCCTGATACATTAACTCTTTTCTTACCAACACATGTGTTGGTAAGAAAACTGATTTATTAAACGAAGGAAGTATGAATAGTCAATGAATTGAACTGATAGTTTCTGGTCACCCTGACCTTCAAGATTTTAAAACTAGTAGATCTTACCCTCTCACACCTAGTTTTTAATTCATAGATTGGAAGAGGAAAACAAACTTTCCTGCATTTTCAGTTCTCAATTGGTTTAACTGTTTTAATTAACTGAACTAAAATGAAGAAAATATTCTCTGCATCTGCAGGAGAGACTACTGTTAAAAGCTGGTTTAGCTCTTTAACAACTGTGGTTACAGGAGTTTAGCCTGTAACTTCCAGCAGCTCAGTGGTTTGACTTTCTTTAAAACTTGGCAGCAAACATACTGCTTAATTTTTTTTGTATTAAATTATTCTAATAGATTATAATGAAGTTTAGGCCTTAATGTAGGTTGTCGATTTCAAATTTAATTTTAAATAGGTTTAGGTGAAAAAAAAAAGAAAAAGAAAAAAAAAGACAACCTGTATTTAAATGAAATCTAATTTAAATAAAACTGTAGGGTTTTTTTTTTAATTATTAAAAATATGATTTTTACCCACCCTGCTCTTGGGAATAGTGAAGTTCATGCATGAATCAAAGAGGACATGTAGAGCTAAGAGAGACAGCGGTAAGAGTTGGCTCCGTGTTGAATTTTTTTTTTTTTTTTTTTAAACGAGATATTCTGGAGATGGAGTATTGCCTACCAGGTTACAGCAGCTTTCAATTAAAGTTACATTTTATCCTTAGGCAAAGTTATACAGTATCTCTCTAATATTAGCAGGGCACATTTTTACTCATGTAGATCTTTATTCCCCGCACACCACATTAATAATAGAATAACATTGTGAACATCGGCCAAATCAGCTGGGAAATAAGAATTTTCTCTTCTCTCTCATCTAAAGAAATATCCCTCCTCTAGAAACATCACTGAACAACGGGGGGGGTGGGGGGGAAGAGGAGGGTTAAAATGCAGGAGATGTTTGCTTCCTAGTAATGCGTGGCAGGAGTTCACACACAGTATACTTTTTTGTGCAGCATGAATGACTGAACCCCCTGCCCCGCCCCCCCCCGCCACACACACATGTTACGGCTCAGCTTCTGCTTTAAGCCATCATAACCAGAACACAAATAGCACCAACCTATTGTTTTGAACACGCTTCAGAAAGGTCCCAGGCTCCGGCCACGACTCTCTGAGTATTGCAGTCCAATGGCAGAGGCAACATTAGAATGGGATCTATCGCAGGCCTTTCTCACCCCCTACCCTGCCTGGGAGGCATGCTGAGAAGGTAGCTCTTTGCAGCAAGTCTCCGGAATGTAGCATGGCCCCAGGCAGCAAGAGTGGTTTCCAGAGAGGCTGTTTGCCAGTTGTTTCTTGTAGGGTCCCACAGTCCTATTCTTTAATATTAAAGACAATGGGGATCAAAGGCAACAGAATCAAAGGCCTCTCCCAGCCCAGTTCCTGGGGAAAATTCTGAGCCTCCTTAGCAGCCTTGCCTTGCTGAAGAGGATTCCCATTCTAGGCATGGAAGACAGTTGTTGGCAGCCAGGCAAAGGAGACCTTGAGTAAAATTTTCAAAATGTGACACAAGTTCCTAAGTCACTTTAACCTGGTCTGCACTGCACGGTTAGGTTGAGGTAAGCTGCCTTCTGTCAACCTAGCTGTGGAAATGTCTTCACTTAAATTTGGCTACCGCCAACACAAGTGCCTCTCTGCACCAGGCCTACGCTACAGACCTATATTGGTATAACTCGGGGGGAGGGGAGGGGAACAGAACAGTTATACCAACCTCCTTCCCCCATTCCCCAAAGACAGCGCTGTGTCAATGGGAGAAGCTCTCCCATCGACATCACTACTGCCTCTCAGGGAGGTGGATTAACTATGCCAATGGGAGAGCTCTCTCCCATGGTCACCACAGCATCTTCACTTAAGTGCGACAGTGGCATTAGCATTTTTAGTGTAGACCTGCCCGTAGCGACACCACCTCCCCGAGCAGCGTAGAATCAGTGTCAATGTAGTTAGGTCGAAGCTGCGTCAGTGCAGACACTGCATTGCTTACATCAACTGTTGCTGGCTTTCAGGAGCCATCCCACAAGGCCCCGCATGGACAATACAATTCATACGAGTGCTCCTGGTCAGGACGCGCACTGTTGACATGAGCCAAGTGTGTGCACACAAGGGATTTAATAACTGCTGTGACTGTATGCTGATGTAAGTTAGGTCCACGTAATTTTGTAGCATAGACATGGCCTAAGAAAGTCAAGAGGACTAATGCTACTAAGTCACTTCTGAATCTGAATCCTTCCTATGCCATCACATTTTGCTTAGGGCGGTGGTCACCAACTGGTCAATCCTAGAGAATCTCTCTCAATCATGATCTCCGGTGGTGTAGTGGGGCTGTGGCTAAGGCAGACTCCCTGCCTGCCCCGGCCCCACACCGCTCCCGGAAGCAGCCAGCGCGGCCCTGGGGGAGGCGGTCTCCTTCCATGCGCTCCTCCTGCCTGCGAGCACTGCCCACGAAACTCCCATTGGCCAGGAATGCGTTAGCCCCTTCCGGGAGCGGCGTAGAACCAGGGTAGGCAGGGAACCTGCCTTTGCCTTGCTGCGCGCTGACTGGGAGCCGCCCAAGGTAAGTGCCACCCGGCAGGAGGCCACACGCCAACCTCCAGCCCCTCCTGGAGCCAGCACCCTAACCCCCCTGCCCCAGCCCTGACCCCCCCTCTCAGAACCAGCACCACACACCGTCTCCTGCACCCCAACACTGCCTCAGCCCAATCTCCCTCCCAGAGCCTACACACCCTCCCAAACCCCAACCCGGTGAAAGTGAGTGACGGTGGGGGAGAGCGAGCGAGCAACAGAGAAAGGGAGGATGGAGTGAGCGGGGCAAGGGCTTTGGGGAAGGGGTGGAGTAGATCCTAGGTTGACCTTAAATTCAAAAAGTGATCTTGGGCATAAAAAGGTTGGAGACCACTGGCTTAGGGCATGAACAAGACCCCACCTCCCTCTCTATCATGTTCTTTGCCAGAATGCCTACTTTGTGTTTCTATAACTTAACTTTTTTTTACTGGGACAGGTTAGGCTGGAGGGCCAGTCGGCTGCTTTTCCAGTGGTCCCTACCCTTTGACAGTCCTTCCTGGAGTTAAAGCTCCCACCAGCATAGCTTTAAGGGTCATTTGAACACACAAGCCTTCCTGCTGCATCTCACGATGTAGTCCCCAGGGAAGACTTAAGTCACTTAAGCACTTTAAAAATGTTTAGCCTGTATTCCTGCAAACAAACTTGCAAACCTCAACCAGGCTTTTTGGAACAATGCTGGAATGGCTTGTTGCCTTGTACACTTGCTGTAAGCTTTCACCCCTGGTTCAGATGCACGCACTGGCTGTATATATACTAGGAAAACTGGGACCTAGATTTGATTAATGGTGGTGGCAGCAGTGGAAACCATAATGTAGACGCGACTCAGACACTTCCAGTTGCATCATCTAACGGCTTAGAACAGGTCCAGAAAGGGCAGTGAGGAAGAACGCATGTTGTTCACATTCATGCTACAACCATGGTGGGAGATTTTCAGAAAAAACGCAGGCAACAGGATCATTACTGCGGGTACTGGATGTTCATGACATGGGTAAAGAACTGCTTCGTGTATCCAGAGTCCATGCTGCCTACTTTTGAACACCTTCAGTGTCAAGGGTGGTGTAGCGTCTAGGTAGGGGCATGTTATCTAAAACATGGAACTGGTAGCAGCAGGTCACTGAATCAAACAAACAAAAACCCTTACACCTAAAGTAGATGGTTAGTCAGTCAGCTTTTTCCAACTGACTTTTGCACATCTACCATAACTGATTGAAAGGCCATACTCAAAGAGCAGTTATCAACGGCTCATTGTCAAACTGGTAGGACGTATCACTTGAAGTCCCACAGGGATCTAGCCTGGGTCAGGTACTAGTCAATATTTTCATTAATGATTGATGAAGGAGTAGAGTATGCTTATAAAACTTGCAGATGACACCACAGTCAGAGGAGTTGCTAGCACTGGAGGACAGGATTAGAATTCAAAATGATCTTGACAAATTGCTCTGAAAATCAACAAGATGAAATACACTAAAGAGAAGCTCAAAGTACAATATTTAGGAAGGAAAAAAAAAAAAAAATCAAAAGCCCCTATGCAACATGGGAAATAACTGGCTAGGCAGCAGTACTGCACAAAAGGATGTGGGGTTATAGTGGATCACAAATTGAAAGAAAGAGTCAATATGATGTTGCTTAAAAAAAAGGGGGGGGAGGGAAGAGGGGGAAATGCCATTCCGAGATGCATTAACAATGCAATATGTAAAACAGGGGGAGATAATTGTTTCGCTCTACTTAGCACTGGTGAGGCCTCAGCTGGAGTACTGTGTCCAGTTTTAGGCTCCACATTTGAAGGACATGAAGAAACTGGAGAGAGTCGGGAGAAGGGGGTGGGGGGAGTTTAGAAAACATGACCTATGAGGAGAGGTTGACCGAATTGGGCATGGTTAGCCTAGGGAAGAGAAGGCTGAAGAGACACATGACAGTCTTCAAATGAATAAAAAGACTGTTTAAAAGAGGACTGATCAATTATTCTCCATGTCCACCGAGGCTAGGACAAGTAATAATCTGCTGAGTTTGCTGCAAGGAGATTTAGATTGGATATTAAAACTTTTTTCCTAACAGGTCATGTAAGGAGGTTGTAGAATCCCTATTATTGGAGGCTTTTAAGAAACAGGTTACACTAACTCCTGTCATGGATGGGTTTAGGTATACTTCATCCTACCTCAGTGAAGGGAGATGGACAATGTCCTCTCGAGGTCCTCCCCAGGCCCAGATCTTAATTTAAAAGAAAAACCTAGCCTCAGTGGTGGCTTATCCCTCTCACTGAACAGCAGTCCCCCCCACCCCCCCAAGTCAATTCGGAAAGTGTCGCATTTGAGGAAACTGGATATTCCAAGCCCCACCCCCCCCATTCTGTCGCCCAGAATTCTGTTAATTGGCACCCAATTTATCTCCATATCTCATTTAAGGGCCCGGACATGAAGATACAATGCAAAACCAGAGCATGAGAGGATTTACATTTTTCCCCAAACAAACTTCTTTGTAGCAGCATCTAAATTCCCTCTGGTGATCGCTAATGAAAGGGCACAACAGCAAGGGAAGTGTACTTGGACGTTAGTCCAGTACTGTGTCAGGGTTAAAGTGTTCAGCACTGTCAGAGGCACTAGATTCTAGGAGCAGGCAGGCACAGCTCTTCATCTGTATTCGTTTTAGTGAGTTAAACATCAGGTTTTGATAAACTAGTATCTGAACCTTAGAAGTTTGCTCTTCTCCTTGATTTGGAGAATTTTTCAAAAGAGCAGGTTTTTTGCCCCCCTGTACACCTATCTTGTTTCCTCTTATTCCATCTAGGCATTTACAGCACCAATCACTGAGGTATTCCACCTGCCCTCTAACTACTTAGATGCATTCACAAAGAAAATAAACCCAGTTTAAAAAAAAACAAAAACTGTCAGTTATGTCCGCACACAGCTGAAGTTTAATTAGAATTAATTAGTGGCAAAACAATGCTCTATTTATAAAAGGCAAAATTAGCCCAGATCTATAATACAGGTCTTGGGCACCGCAGCAGTGTAGTAAAGTTGCCTGGCACAGTGCTTACTGCTGACTTTCAACAACACTTAAAAAAAAAAAAAAAGTGTTTAGTTGCAGAAACATCCAGGATGATCCATCTGTAGCACAACATGCTTCACCTGCATTGAGAAGTTCCATTTTGTAAAGGAAGGGACAGAGCCCTGCTTTTCATTCAGAACACAACTGGAGCCTACCAACCAAGAAAGTGGGTTAGGATTAAATCACTGGAGTAGTGACTAGAGTTGCCAACTGTCTAATCACACAAACACAAACACCCTTGCCCTGTCCCGCCCCCTCCATCGCCCCCTCTCCCCCACCCTCACTCACTTTCACCGGGCTGGGGCAATGTGTTGGAGTACAGGAGGGGGTGCAAGCTCTGGGCTGGGGCCGAGGGGTTTGGAGTGTGGAATGGGGCTCTGGGCTGAGCTGGGGTGTGGGGTGCTGGCTCCGGGAGGGGGTTGGGGTGCAGGAGGGAGTGAGGGGTACAGGCCCTGACTGGGCAGCGCTTACCTTGGGCAGCTCCTGGTCAGCAATACAGTGGGGCTAAGGCAGGCTCCTGGCCAATGGGAGCTGCAGAGCCAGGGATGCGGGGCGTGGGGGGGGGGGAGCAGCGTGCAGAGACCCCCTGGCCCTCCTCCCTGGGGCCGCAGGGACGTGCTGGTCACTTCTGGGAGCGGCACGGGGCCAGGGCAGGCAGGGAACCTGCCTTAGCCCCACTGCGCCACCGGACTTTTAGCAGCCCAAAATCTTCCGGTTTGGCTTCAGTAGCCTCCAGGAGATAGACTCCGATTCTGAGAGACTCCTGGCGAACCCGAGAGGGTTGGCAACCCTAGTTGTGGCCCTACTGCTCTTTCTAGCAGATCCCTGCTTTACAAGCCTATAAAAAGGACCCAGAGACTGTTTAGGTCAATTCTCCAAATCACAGATTGCTGAGCATCCCTTCTGAGTGCTCACTTGCTGCTCCGGTCTTCACGCTGCAAGTCTGTGGCAAAACATACAAATAGTATGTAGGTGTCCAATGTAGAAAGGGCCCCAAATTGCATCAGTGGGATAAAACTTCAAACCAAGAGGGGATTGAAAGTCTATTTAAATAGACTCCAGCCTTGGTCAGGGGTATCTGCCCCTGCTGGAAGAGGTAAATAATGGGCGTTCAGGAGGCACTTGAGATTTCGGCATCAGAAGTCAAACAAAAGCTGAACATGCTGTGGTCGACAGATGGCCACTGATCACCGGGGCTCAGACTATTCTCAGAATTTCGAACCTGTCACTTCCCTTAAACATCAACAGTTCATGACTTTAAATACAAGAATGGGGAGAGGGGAGAAAACTAAAAACCACCTGAGTCAAATACCAAGAGCCTTTTTGATTCACAGTGCTCCAAACTGCTCAAAGACCAAAGATTAGTCTAACAAGAAATTCCTCTTTATGAATACAGGGCAGCCCAGATGACAAAAATTAAAACTGCAGCTCAGCCCTAGCAGAAGTTTACCCATCTTTCAACACCCACTGACATCATTAGCATGCTACTGTCAGCAATAAAGAGCAATTGAGATCAAACACAAACTAGCAACAACACTCTTCCTCTGGTCTCCCCCTAATGGGTCAGAATTTTTGGCTGGAGCTGGTCTTTTCCTGATAGGGTGAGTTAGTTCATTTTTCAGTTAGTGCCACTGCATGCTACCGTTATGATACAAAAAGCACAGAGCCAGGAAATCCCATGTTCACACCAACGCTATCCTCTTCACTCACACCTTTTAGCACATGGAACCCAACATTAGTCATCTAAATGTGAAAATTAAATCTGTTTTAATGTGGGTTTGGGCACCTATAATCAAAAACCTCCCCTGTTCCCAAGTTCAGAGGCCCTTTTAGATTTGGGATAAATGTTTGTTTTTATAAATCTCTCTACCAGTTGATTTGTACAATAGTTTGCAACACTATTTTTAAACTGCCAGTAACTAAGCTAAAACATAGCCTGAAACACCAAAGCAACTGCTGTCACAGTCCAGAAATGTTGGGATTTTACAACTCAAGTCCAGTCCTGTATAAAAGGGCTGCACACACGTGTCAATCAGCCCCTATGGCAAAACAGAGGCGCTCAGGCTGAGATTTCAGAATGGCACAAATATTTTTGGGGTGAAAGAAACTGCCAGTCCCCTAACACATCTGGAACACTCTCTGAATTGTTGTTATTGACTCATGGGTTGGCACTTGGAGAAGCCAGATGCTACTCTCATTCTAGTTTTGTTTTTCTATCTCCAGTTTCACACAAAGGGACACTTTTGGTAGTGAAGAAGAAAAGAGGGAAAGAAATCAGTTATCGATAAGCTATAAGAGCTAGGCACTGTATGGATGACAGTCTTTACAGACAAACTGCCTACACTCAGTATCCTGAAATTCTTCAAGACCTGGTCTGACATTTTTACATCAACCTGTATGAGGAAGCATCGTGAACCCCCATCCTCCCTCTCCTAGCACCAGAACAAAAAGGAAAGCAAGCACCTGCAGGGTATTTATGGAGAGTGGTAAACAGGTGACAAAGCCCTGGGGTGCAAGGCAGCAAAAATCCCTGGCAAGAGGGCTGGTATTGCCCAGGGTTTGGATGCTCAGCAAAAGGCTCATAATTAAGAAGCCAGAACTAAGCCTACATAATATTTGCAACAGCTCAAGTGCTATTCTGAAGCAGGTAAACTAATATTGCCTGTACCTGTTCCAAACCACATAATACATGGCTTCTGTTTCTACAAAGTCTGCTGGCAGCTCTCCTGGAAGGAGCTCCTATCTCCAAGACGATCTTGCATTTTTGCCTGGTTTCTGAAAAAGGATCTCAAATAAGTGGCTGGAGCGCATGGTTTTGGAAACCCCACTGTGTTTATCTTTACTGATAAGCCTGCAATCTTGGCTGGGAGTGCATCAGCCTGCGTCTGCGGCAAAACCCTTCTCTAGCCAATGCCTTCTTACAGAATGGGCTCTCAGGTCTGGGCATTTCATTTAACCCCTTAATGGCCTGTGGCTAATAGTCTTCTGCATTAGTGCCTTTGTAAATAGGGCACAGACGGAAATAACTCCATTGAGTCAACTGCTGAGAGCCCTTTGGTTTTCTGAAGCTGGAGAACAGTGCAATGCCAAAGTGTATTTAGTAGGTTTGATCCTTTGCTAGTGGACTGAAGGTCTGCTCGTGCAGGTTTGTTAGTACTTGAGCGCTCCATCCACATACACAAACCAAGGCGGCTAAATACCAAGAGTCCCTAGGGACTTCCCAAGGTTGTGATGCCTAGAGCTTGGGCAGCTGAAAGCTACAAACAAGAGACTGTTCTCTCAGAACAGTCTCCACTTTTTCTCTCTTCCCCCCCCCCCCCCACCTCCAGACCCTTTCAACACACATGAGGTGGCCATCACCAGGCTGGTTTCAGTTAAGCATGTACCTTGCCAGAGGTGTTTTTTAAATGGGGTTTTCAAAAAGTTTTATTTTTATTTATATGACATGCATACAGTGCACCAGGCTTTCAGAAGCAGTACAAGCCTAGAGAGGGCTTTTGCACTCATGAGCTGCTGCAGCCTTTATTCCAGACACACCTTTTGCCAGGTGGAAGAGCATTTACTCATTAACTGGTCCATAAAGAACCACTTTCCCTAGGTCTGCCTGTCCCCATACCCGAATCACATACAAAGGAAATAGTACTACCTATCTCCCCATTGCTCTTAAATAGACACAACCAGCCTACTGGAAATTCCAACTGAAACATTTTCATCTCTGTCTTGGAGCAATACAGTGGGTCCTAGCCTACTAGTCCTCCAGCAGAAATGAGAAGCCAGACAAAGCATTATAATGAGTCTACTGGAATTTCCATTAGAGCATTACAGCTCGGAGAGACACAGTGCAATAAATGGAGCTGGGAATGCTTGCCGGCCAGCGTTCACGTGGCCTGGCACTCCTTGAGTTTGACGAAGCCAGCAAGTTGCTTAAGCAGCGTTTGCAAGGGTTTATTTAACTCACGTGACCAGTTTCACACTTTCTTACTAAAGGAAAAACAAGACTACAAAATAGTTTCCAGACAGAAAAGCATGCCCATCCAGAGAGACACAAACTTTTGCTTGGGTTCCGTTCGAAAAATATAGTTTCATGTGCAACTCTTCTGGTTTTGCTTTCACATCCAGATGCAAAGCTAGCTGAGTTTCACTGTGCAGGTCTTCACAGCAATAGCTGCAAGTCACATTTTCCCCTCACCCTGGGATTGTCCTGCACAATCTAAATAAACCTTTGCCAGACAGACACAGCCTTTCAGATCACAAAATAAATTCCTAGACCCTGAAAATGACTTTCCTCTTCTGAAATGATCCAAACAACTGAAGCATTTTGTCTTGATTATACAGCAAGTGGCTTAGAGCAGTGATAGAGGAGGAGTGGAGATGTGCTACGCAAGTAGAGAAAAGGAGTGGGCAGGCTGACCCAATTGCTAATGCCACTCAAAGCCCAGAAACCCTCACTGAAAGGGTCAGCTGCATGCTAGACTGCTACTGGACAGAAATGGCTTTGCCATTCCCTGGGCTCACTCTTGGGAGGTTCTGAACAAGTTTGGGCAAACTCCACTAGTCCTGCATTTGCCCTCCATTTTATTTCAATCCATTGGAACCATGAACAGTACAGTCATGTGCACGTGAGTACAATATGGTTTTGGGTCCAAGAATGACAACATAGGAAGGAGGAAAAGGGGACATGAAATCAGTTCCAGACTTTGAGAGAAAAAGACCACCTATACATAGATGCTCTCTGAAGCATCTGGCATTTGCTTCTATTGCAGAGGATGCCAGACTAGACAGACAGATCCTGGTTCTGATCTGGCATAGCAATTCTTGCATTCCAAGCTGGAAAGGAAAGAACATGCTGGGAAAAGCATAGAATATTAGATAGCAAGTTCCACTGACAACCCTGTTAGATAGCCTTCGCTCCCCATCAGGCCCTGCACTCAGGCAAGTGAGAAGCAGGAGAGCATGGCACTGGGTAGGTTGCTTCAAAACACCAAGGGCCAAACTTGGTCTTCAGTTGTGGGTGCTTAGGTGTAAGAGGGGGCTAAATTTGGCCCTTTAAGCCCCCCCTCAATGGGAGAAGGGATGCTCTGGAGTAGATGTGTTACAAAAGAAAAGAAGGACCAGCAAAACGGCCATTTGCAGACGACTGTACTGTAAAATGCTAGATTTAAAGCAGAAATACTGACAGCGTCAGGCATGAAGGTCCCAAGAGCGAGCTTAAAAAAAAAACACACAAACACAATCAATCACTCTCCCGTGCCACGAGTGCTTCTGCAGCTAGGAAAGAGCGCCAAGAAAACTAGGTTTTCTATTAGCCTTTGGATAAGCCTTACCTCTCACAGCAGAGCGGTAGTGCAAATTCATACACCAGTTTGTAAACCTCAGGCCCAGGACATTGCATCCACTCCAGAAAGGCATTGAAGACAATGGCCTCTGTCTTCCTCTTGAGCTAGGAGGCTGAGTCAGCTGAGGAAATTGCCATTTGGGGGAAATTAGACCCATGTCTCTGGATGAAGCATCCCTGTTGGCTTTGGCTCCAAGCCAGATTAGCCTCCGACTGAGGCCTCGTGAGGTGTACTCTACACTACAGAACATGCTACCAGATATCTGCCCAGAGCAGCATCCTGGAAAACTAGCTCGCTCATACCCCTGCTTTGCGGACACTGTGCTTGAAATCAGCTGCCATTGTTGCATTATTCATTTTTATTAACTATTATACTAGCACCTAGGCGCTCGAGACATGGACCAGAACCGCACTGTGCTAGGTGCTGTACAAACAGAACAACAACAAAAATATCTCCTGCCCCCAAGTCCTCATTCAACTACCCATGCCAGATATCTAGCAGCAGGCACCGCCACAGACAAGAGACAAATAAACCTCAACATTAAATGGAGTTGCAACACTAGCTAATAAAAGCAAGGAAATCCAAAACCTACAACTAAAGATTGTTTTACAATAAGCAAGACTGAGAAAGCTACATAATTGTCCACACTGATGACTGTTTAACTTCATTTGAATTTCTTAACTCAGTTACTATTAGATACAAATTTGCCTAAAATGGTTAGCAATATTTCAATTTAATTCATTAAAGAAGAAGAGTTGACATAAAACACTTGTTATTTTTGGACCAAAAAGGGCTGCATGAACGAACCAAGGGGTTTATTCCATTATCTCATAAAATCAGTACATAAAAATTTAACGTCTCCATGCAGCAATAAAACAAAACCCTGAGTCTGTATCACAAAAGAAGTCCTCAAAAGATTGGGAATCAGGAGGAAGAATTAAGCAGGCACAGGGTGACTGACAAACCCATATTGTATATATGTATTAATGATTCCCTTACCTCTTCAAAAACTACTACTTACTGTTATCCTTTAAAATTGTACATAGGGTTGCCAGTTTTGGTTGGACATATTCCTGATGGTTTCATCACATAACAATCTTTAATTAATCTTTAATTCCTAGAGACCTCCAGGACAATCCTGGAGGGCTGGCAACCCTAGTCAAACTTGTACATCATGGCCAGGAAAACTGCTTTTCAGAACATCTCATTTCCACCTCTCCAAAAAGGGCAGTCTATAGAATTCCCCAAAAAGCTTTGTACAAGGACATGGGTAACAAATCCATTAGATGGAGGGGAAAACTACTATGTCTGTTGTCCTCTCAAGGCACATGTATAACACCTTATTAAACATTAATAGGTTAGTACTTTGCATTTATATAGCATCTTTGGTCTACAGGTCTCAAAGTGATTTACAGAACACGGAGATGTGTTATTGCCCCTGGTGAAACTGAGGCACGCACACACAAAAACACGTCAGGTGTTTCACCCAAGGTCATGGAGAAAGTTGGGGCAGAGTAAAAATAGAAAGTTCACTGACTCCCAAACCCTGGATCTAACCACGCAACACTGCATCCTAAACAACGGGAGCGATGTACGTATCTAGTAGAGAACAGTCCTCATCACCAGGGGTATTTAACCCATCACCCCAGCTCTGAAGCAGCTGAATATTGAGCACATTACCTATGTGGTATAATTTGTGCACCCTTGAAAAAGCAGAGCATTTTAAGCCCATTTGAGTTACGAACACTATGATGTTACAAGGAAGAACATCCACACAATGAACCTGCAGAATCAGAACGCTTTTACTTGGAGAAAGGAGGAAAATCCTGCTACTAATCCTACAGACATTTTAAACAAACCTGCTAAAGTGAAGCTCTCTCTCCTCGGCAGGAGGGGAGGGGGGGGGGAAATCTTACTTCAACTGGGGGTATAAGAAGGATCATGGAATTAATTTCAAAGCACTGAAGTTAAATAAATAAATAAATAAAAGTGAGTGATTACTTCACTTCTCCTCCCCCACTCCCATAGCAGACAGCGGAAACAAACAGCCCACAGAGGGTAGAATGGTCAGACTCAGTTTTTAAAATATTAATAAGGAAAAAAAATATCTACGCAGTGCAGCTTTAAAGATGAGGGCTCGTCTAGATTCACACACACACACACACACACCCCTAGACTCCGGGGGAGGTGAGAGATTTGGTGGCTACTAGCATTAGTCAAAGAATTGTAATGGAAATATTCTAAAATGCACTCAACAGTTATAGGCTTTTTCATTTCTGGGGGGGGGGGGCGTGGAGAATAGTAAAAAGAGGAATTAAATCCTGTAGTTTATTATTAGTAGTATTTTTTTTTTTTTTAAGTTTTCACATCAAATAAAGCTTTGTTTTAAAATGTATAGGGCCAGCATTGAGCTGGAGGTCCTGGGTATTAGCCAACTAGAGCCTGTGAATTGTGTTTAGTGAGAAGTTTATTAGCTCAGTAAACACCATTCTAGTTCCCCTCACCCCCGAACTATAGATGTTAAACCATGAGGGCATAGGGGACCTTGAGCACCCAGAGCAACAGTTAGCTAGATTACAAGAGCTTTTTAAAGGAAGTTGCTATAGCATTTACTACAGTGAAATCACAGCACAAATGGTAGGTAACATTTTTGAGGGTCGTTACCATGTTTTGGCATCGGGAAGCTAGTTTTCATTTGGTAACTTTTAGGAGCCAAGCAGTAACAAATGCCATCATGGGGGCACTTGGCAAGGCAGGACAGCAACTTAAACGCTAGTGAGATAAGTATTGGAGAGGTACGAGGTTTTGAATCAGAAAACATTCCTTGTGGTCTCTGTGTGTTTCTTGAGGCTGACCAATGAGAATTCACTGTTTTAATCTGTTGGTGCTCTGTCACCAGGAGGCATGTATGGGAAAAACTTGTCCAGTTCTCGTTCGGAGAGCACACAGCAGTAGGGTGACCAGACAGCAAGTGTGAAAAATCGGGACGGGGGTGGGGTGGTAATAAGAGCCTATATAAGAAAAAGACCCAAAAATCGGGACTGTCCCTATAAAATCGGGACATCTGGTCACCCTACATAGCAGGGAGGCTCAGTGCAGTATGTTGTAGCTCAAGAGATGCACTATCAAGAATGACATCTTATCACTCAACCCAACCAGCGAGCTGGTAGAGCTTAGAAGCAGTCCGAGGATATACGTGTGCCAGCGCTGTTGAGAGGGAAAGCAAGAGTTGCTTCAAGTTCCTGGGTGACAGCGTGTGTGTGGCAGAGCTAATGCTACACTGTAGGATAATTAGGTAGTGAGAGTACGAAGCAATAGGCAGGGCATCTTCAGACCAGCAAGGGCTCGTGATAGCTGTACAAGACATGAATGCAGAGATATCTACTTGTTTGGCTGAGCGGAGAAAGCTCTTCCAAAGGTGTTCTGGACAGAAAGTGTAACTGGTTTTGACCAGCTACAGGCAGTATTTCAATTTAGACTATGTTAGACAAAAGGGAAATCTGGATTTCTGGTCAGTGAAATCTTTTCTTGACTGACTTCCCACCTCCCACTCCAATAAGCAGAAAATGCTAGTGACCAGCAGGATATAGACAAACACTGCAGCCTACACAGATTAGTAACTAAATAAAGGGCCATTAAAGGGAGCCTGCTATATTGGTGCAGCGAGGGAATGAGACAGTGGAGTCACATATTGTGTTTTCTGATTGCAGCTTGGATTCTATGGGTATGTCTACGCTGCAATTAAAAATCCGTAGGCCGCCAGTGCCAGCTGACTCAGGCTTGTGGTGCTCCGGCTAGGAGGCTGTTTAATGGCCATGTAGACATTTGGGCTTGGGCTGAGCACTAGGACCCTATGAGGTGGGAGGGTCCAGAGCTCAAATGTCTACACCGCAGTTAACAGCCCCTTAAGCCTGAGCCCCTTCAGCCAAGTCAGCTAATTGCAGAGTAGACATACCTGAAGGGGCGAAAGGCAGCAAAGCCAGGACAAACAGTGGTGAGGAACCAACTCTTCATACCCTCTAGCAGCTCGGCTCCTCTCTGTCGTCACTTCCTTTCCCAATCTGAGGACTTCCATTTGAATCAACACCAAACAACTTGGAGAACATAATATTTTTGAACTTAGTGATAGGTGGGTAGCTGTTGTCCATGCCTTCATGGATGGACCTAGGTGACCAAGACCTCAGCTGCTCTGCCCTTTATATTTTCTTCAACTTTCTCCCATGCAAGAAGTCAGGGAAGGACTGAGAATCCAATTGTTACATTAAAATGTACAGTGAACTGGGAGAGCATTGGTGCATGCACTACCTACAGAACTGGTATTCATTTTCAGTGATTTCCCTAGTGAGAACTGGAGATGCAGTCATACTTTAGCTGTCTGTCTGAAGGGACCATGGATTTTACAGTGGGTGAAACTATGAGTTATGTGTTTGCTTAGGGAGCCAAGACTTGGCCACTTACAGCTGGAGACTTATTCTATAAAGACACTGGGGAAAAGATGCATAGGGCACATACTGCACATCCCAGAATGGCCACATCAAGTTAATGTTTGGGGTTTTTTGCCACAGGTCTCCTCCAGTATATAAAAGTCCTTGGAGGAGTATTGGCAACTAGGATGTGTTACATCCAAGAGCCCAGGGAGAGGTCTACTTGCAGAGCTGGGCACCAGGCGTTCTAGATGTCCTTTCACGATTGGTAATTCTTATTAGGTAGCATCTCCTTTAAGTCAAGTAAAGCCTATCAACTTTCTAAGAGACCACAAGTAAGTTATTTTCACTTAGTCATCTAGGAAAATGGGAAGACGAGTGCCAGTAGCCTCTTCTTTCTCTAAGGGCTTGTCTTTAAGGGGGGGAAGACAGCTATTCTGGAATAATTCCCTGTGTGGACACACTGTTCTGAAATAAAGTGACTATTACAGAATAATTAATCCACTCAAAGCTAAATTCTACCAGAATAGTTATAGTGGGATAGTTACTTTGGAACAGCTATATCGGTCAATTTCTCCCATGTAGACAAGGCCTTAAGACAAGAGTCCCAAGTAAGAGGACTGAGATACAGGGATTTAGGAGAGATCGCATGTTTCAGTAGATAGGGCTCTGCCACTCACCTGCTGAGTGACCTTGGGCCCATTAGTTCACCTCTGTGCCTCTACTTCCCCTTTGTCTTGTCTGTTTAAATTGTAAGCTCTTGGTGGCAGAGTTTGTCTATTACTATGTTAGTACAGCACCTAGCAAAAACGTTAGTGACTTCAGAATCCTAAACTAACGTGGCCCTTCTGTGTAATTTAGCTTCAAACAGGTAGGGGCTAGACAACTGCAACTCTCTTTATTAAAGAAATCTCATCTTCCGAAGTAAATGCTTTCTACGTTGTTGCTGCCAGGCTCGGTGTTGAGGACCCTTCGACAAGGAAGAGCTATCTAACCAAACCCGCCAAGGACACGCCAAGGCCATGTCATCAAACCCATAATAAAGCAGTTCCAGAGAGCAGGCTCAGTTCAACCCCCTCCTCCACCAGCAGCAGTGAAAGACAAGACATCCAGCTCTTTAAACTTAACCCTCTCCCTTCCGAAGAATGTCTGGAATTTCTTCTATTTCCCTACAGAGAATGGAGAGGAGAGGCTTGGCAGTGGGGTGACAAAGATAACAAAACCTGCAGCTAAGGCAAGCATTCTTAAGTCCACCTGGATGCTTAGGGCATGTGATGGCAAGAAGGAGACAGACTGGAAAAAAAGGGGCAAATTTTTAACAGCGAGGGTAATGAACCATTGGAACACAGTGGATTCTCCATCACTAAGTCTTTAAATCAAGATTGGGTGCCTCTTTCTAAAAGATACACTGTAGCTTAACCAGGAGTTATGGGTTTGATACAGGAACCACTGTCTGAGGTTCTCTGGATTGTACTATGCAGGAGGGCAGACAAGATGGTAATGGTCCCTGCTGGCTTTAAAAACCTATGAATCACATCGGCAAGAGACTCAGACTACAAATAGCTGGAATGATGGCCAAGTAAACAAACTGCAGTTTACAGCATGGTAAGAGTATATAAAACACCTCCATAAAACAACAGTATAATCCAACTGCTGCAGGTTTCATTTATGAAGCAACAATAAAATTCCTTTTCCCCCTGCAGAATGCCCTTTAGGATTTGCTAAGGTGCTGTATAAAAGTGCCAAAAGAGGGCTAACAGTAGTTACTGTTGCTGGGAAGCTACGTACGGGTAGCATACTGCAAGGCAGACCCACATTTTTAATTCAGGATTGAATAAGGACTGGGAATGGCTGAGCCATTACAAACATCTCCCTTGTAAGTACTCTCACACTTCTTATCAAACTGTCTGTACTGAGCTATCTTGATTATCACTTCAAAAGTTTTTTTTCCTCTTACTTAATTGGCCTCTCAGAGTTGGTAAGACAACTCCCACCTGTTCATGCTCTCTGTATGCGTGTGTATGTGTGTGTATATATATATATATCTCCTCAATATATGTTCCACTCTATATGCATCCGAAGAAGTGGGCTGTAGCCCACGAAAGCTTATGCTCTAATAAATTTGTTAGTCTCTAAGGTGCCACAAGTACTCCTGTTCTTTTTCCACATTTTTAAAAGCATGTATTGCAACCATACATGCACAGAATTTCCGGTGTGTGAATGCAAGTCCCTGCACCACTGAAATTTGGGCCAGGGCAATTTACTTATTTTTGTAATCCTTTCCCAAAGTTGATGATGTCTGGTATTTAAAATTGTAGATATTAGACCACTGACCAAACTGCTATTAGCTGCTCTACATCATGCATGCACTGTTTAGAATGTATCTGCCAAGCCCCACTGACACACACTCCCATAGTAGTAGGAGATTCAGTGTACACACAATGTGTTTTTTGGTAGTCCTGTAAGACTAAGCAGTTGACTGTGCAATCTAGGGGTCCTACTGGATCCTGAACTGTCTTGAGATGGTGAACTATGATCTGTGGCGGAGGTTTTCTGTCTGCAGTCAGCAAGGAGCAAGGGATTTTTCCCCACTCGGATGGGGTCTTTGCCAGTTACCCATGTCTGTGTCACCTCCCTGTTGGATTACTGCAATGTACTCTTCTTGGGGCTACAGTAGAATACTTTGAAACTTCAGCTAGTGCAGAATACAGCTGCCTGCTCACTTAGCTGCATGTCTCACAGAAATCATATAGGACAGCTGGGTTCTGTGGTGGCTTCCACTTAGTTACTGGGTGTAAATCCAGGAGGTGATTTTAATTACCTAAGCCCTGCATCATTTGGGTCCTGGCTAACAATCAGCTCTCTTCTTGTGTATTAACACCGAGTTGTTAGCAGGGTGGTAGGCTGGTAGTTATCCCACCCAAGAAAGAGTCTATCCCAAGTCTAACATGCACAACCAAATTCCACACTAAAGTTATTGTATTAAGTAAGATTACCAACATGCTAACAAAATAGGGCTGCAAACAGTAAAAACAAAGAAACCTGGAAATATTTCCACTGTCTTGAAATATATTCTTTAGTCATAAAATATTCTTAATACAATCTGCATGTTGGGGACAGAGAGCGAAAGACAGTAAGTGGAGTAATATTGTCATCCCTACACAGTCACTTACAAAGGGAGAGACTGCACAATCCTACACATCTTGGGTGATTTCTGGATTCTCTTTCCCTCATTCATGAGCCAGGAAGAATTAAAAATATCTGCCTATGCTAAGCTAAAAGGGAGCCCTCCCCTCACTTCAGACACAACCACAACAAACATTCCCAACCGTCACTGGCTTAATGGAGCACCACTTTGTGGTTATACCCACCACTGGGATTTCATCATGTTGAATTTATTATAGTTCACATATCAAGCAAGTCAAAAGGAGGCGTTCAAGATTTAGATTGATTTTTTTTGTTTGTTTGGTTTTTTTGAAGGTAGAGTGTAAAGGACAGGACAGAGTAGGGACTGCTGGGGTGTGTTTGTGTATTTGTACACCCACAAACTTGTAGAGAATGCTCAAGAAACAGAGCTGGTCTTAGAGAAAAAGAAAGTTATAAAAAGAATCAATTCCATTAAATAGCTCTATAAATCAGTTCCACCCAAAAATCAATAGGAAACTACATCTGCTAAATGCTAGGTAACACCCACACAGTGTGGAGTGCAGCTGTCTGTGAAAAAGGCCACGCCAAAGCCATCAGTAGCTGCTCTTCACCAGGCTTAGTTTAAGTGATACTTGTGCTCCCCACATTTCCCCCCTCACCCAGCTCTCTGTTGGCCTGCATTTGTTCAATTCCGAACAGAGCACAGAATGGAGCTACGGGGTATATGTGAGCTGGAGGTGCAATTTCCAGCCCAGGCAGACATACCCGAGCTCTCTCTGATCGAGCTAGGGTGCTAAACACAGAAGTGTAGCCATGACAGGACAGGCTAGCCACCCCCAGCAGAATCCCATCCAAGACCCTAGACCTGTCTTCAGGAGGCTAGCCCCTCTCTCCAACTGTGCAGCCACAGCTACTGTGCTAGCTCAATCACAGCTGGCAATGACACTCCACGTTTGAAAGGCGCTTAGGCCTTTAGAAAGACTTTCCCAACATCTCACATTAGAATTAACTCTCTCTTCCTCACCGCAGTGTGGATAGCTGTTGTCGTTACACCAGGCTCATTCTCCATTTTGGAACGGAGGGTTCTGGCCAGCTTGGTGCGGCAGGCTGCAGAGATCACCTCACGCTGACTGCTGTTGTGCTAAGTTATGTAATGATTAAAACGGAAACAACTTTTATTTGGCAACAAGCTCTCTGCGCCTAAAAGAGAAAAACGCTACAGCCACCACAACTGTCCCCAGAGACAAGTGTCCCAATATTAGATGTCAGCCGTCACATGGTTAGATATCTGCCCATTGGTGGTGATTAGCTACCACTCTGTCACTTTCCAGTTGCGATCTGGCTGCAGCTTCATTGTCTTTTCTACAGGGGAGCAGGTATCTTGCCCTCATCTTTCCTGGCAGTAGAAACCTCTGTAACTTTCATTTTGTCATAGCACAGCTAGAAGGGTACAGAAAATTCATATTTTATTTCAAACAGCAAGAGATTGACATACTGAATAATTATACATGCTAACTTTCATTTTATGCACTTCAACTCATGTCAAACCAACTTAATAGCTCTCTTTGACAGGGTAACAAGCCTTGTGGATGGGGAAGGGGGGGGGGGGAGTGGCAGATGTGGTATATCTTGACTTTAGTAAGGCTTTTGATACTGTCTCGCATGACCGTCTCATAAACAAACTAGGGAAATACCACCTAGATAGAGCTACTATAAGGTGGGTGCACAGCTGGTTGGAAAACCATTCCCAGAGAGTAGTTATCAGTGGTTCACAGTCATGCTGGAAGGGCATAACTAGTGGAATTCTGCAGGGATCGGTTCTGGGTCTGGTTCTGTTCAATATCTTCATCAATGATTTAGATAATGGCATAGAGAGTATACTTATAAAGTCTGCAGACGCTACCTAGCTGGGAGGGGTTGCAAGTGCTTTGGAAGATAGGATTAAAATTCAAAATGATCTGGACAAACTGGAGAAATGGTCTGAAGTAAATAGGATGAAATTCAATAAGGACAAATGCAAAGTACTCCACTTAGGAAGGAACAATCAGTTGCACACATACAAAATGGGAAATGACTGCCTAGGAAGGAGTACTGCAAAAAAGGGATCTGGCGGTCATAGAGGATCACAAGCTAAATATGAGTCAACAGTTTTACACTGTTGCAAAAAAAGCAAACATCATTCTGGGATGTATTAGCAGGAGTATAGTAAACAAGACACGAGAAGTAATTCTTCCGCTCTACTTCACATTGATTAGGCCTCAACTGGAGTATTGTGTCCAGTTCTGGGCACCACATTTCAGGAAAGATGTGGACAAATTAGAGAAAGTCCAGAGAAGAGCGACAAAAATGATTAAAGGTCTAGAAAACATAACCTATGAGGGAAGATTGAAAAAATTGGGCTTGTTTAGTCTGGAGAAGAGAAGACAGAAGGGACATAACAGTTTTCAAGTACATAAATGGTTGTTACAAGGAGGAGGGAGACCATTTGTTCTTCTTAACCTCTGAGGATAGGACAAGAAGCAATGGGCTTAAATTGCAGCAAGGGCAGTTTAGGTTGGACATTAGGAAAAACTAACTGTCAGAGTGGTTAAGCACTGAAATAAATTGCCTAGGGAGGTTGTGGAATCTCCATCATTGGGGATTTTTAAGAACAGGTTGGACAAACACCTGTCAGGGATGGTCTAGATAATGCTTAGTCCTGCCTTGAGTGCAGGGGACTGGACTAGATGACCTCTCGAGGTCTCTTCCAGTCCTACGATTCTATGTGCTGCATGTTTGCCTATTTTCATGCAAAACTTATGAAATTCAGACATGAAGTTTTTAAATTGCAAAAGTGAACTTAAGGCTCAATTTTTTCTTTTCATATTTTGTAATCCCACCCACCACCACATTTATTTTTAGTTATCCCTACAGGGAGGCTCTTGTCTGGTCTTATATATGGGACCCAAATTAAATGATAAGGCCTCAGTACTGCCCAGGGAGGGAAAGAGAAGTGGACTGTATGTTGCCTTCCTCTTTGGTTCTACGGCCAAAGAAAGAGCTGATGTGGTCTGTGGGTTGCGGAGATTGGGCCTAAGTATTTATTATTTGTCCTAACAAAGCATCTAGGGCCCTTGTCCTGGTCCAGGACCCCAGTGTGCTAAGCGCCATACAAACATAACAAAAAGAGGGTCCCGGCCCCCAGGGGCTTACAAGCTAAGTAATTGCCACAAGATACTGAGCACCTTCAACTGACTGATGTCAGTGGCATCTGAGGGCATTCAGCACGATCAGGCCCACAGTCATAGGTTTCCCCCAAAAGAGAGAATCAGTTGGCCCTGGATAGCCCCGAGGAGGCCAGCCCAGGAACACACAGATGCACCCTGGTGGGCAGGCTGGATGTTTTTAAGAACAAGAACAAACATGAACTGTCCAACTGAAGGCTTCAGTTTAACTACTGGCATCCAGCAAGAACGAAGCATATGCTCCAACATCAAGTTCTCCTGCTTTCCTAATAGGTAAGAAAAGCAGAAGCAGCAGCAAATGGACACTCCTGACAAACTCCATCTGAACGGTGGTCAGGTATTATTACAGCCCAGTGTACACAGAGTAGTTCAAAAAACAAACAGCCTATAGGCGCAAGCAGGTACGGCGCACAATGCACTGTGGGTGCCTTACAGATGCAATGCTTCATGGGGTGGTTCAGTACGTATTAGATGGCTGGCTTTTCCATATAAAGTGCAGCATAAGAGCCAATGCAAATTTGAATGGAGGAGACAAAAAGGGGGAAGACAGCAGACAGGAATGAGCATAGTGCTAAGAACGGGAAGGAACATAGGAGAAAGTAGAGCAGACACGTAGGCAGAATTGGAAACACAGGAACATGCTTTAGAAGAAAGGGAAAAACTTGACTTTAAAAGATATGGACTGGGGGGGGGGGGGGAGTCAGCATGGACATCTGACGGTCAATTGGAATTTAAGAACTGGCATGGTAAAAAAGTTAAGTCATACACCAAATTGTTTAATAGAAGAGACAAGTCAATTAAGGTGACTGACACAGGAGAACTGGATTCAGTGGACTGCGAATTATTTCACCATTAAAATTCTCCTCCCAACCCACCTCAGTCATTCAAGCATCAGAACTTAAATCCCATCTCCATCCACTACAGAGCTAAGCTAAGCTTTTTATGAATGGGATAGAACAGGGGTAGGCAACCTATGGCACGCGTGCCAAAGGCGGCACGCGAGCTGATTTTCGGTGGCACTCACACTGCCCGGGTCCTGCCACCAGTCCGGGGGGCTCTGCATTTTAATTTAATTTTAAATTAAGCTTCTTAAACATTTTAAAAAACGTATTTACTTTTCATACAACAATAGTTTAGTTATATATTATAGACCTATGGAAAGAGACCTTCTAAAAACATTAAAATGTATTACTGGCATGCTAAACCTTAAATTAGAGTGAATAAATGAAGACTCGGCACACCACTTCTGAAAGGTTGCCGACCCCTGAGATAGGGGAAAAAAACCAACTTATTTCAAAACAGTTCATGTGAAACAGCACTATTGTACTGGTTCAGTCTTGGACAGAATATATATTGCTAGAACTGGATCAACAAGGTGGCTGACTTCATCCTCTCAATTTCTAGAACAAAAGAAGGGAAAAAATACAGAGACTTCTAGGAACCAACTTGCTCAAATCATCAAGCTGCCTACCACCCAAAACAGAACTGATGTTCATTCCCAAACAGTTCTAAAATAAAGTCTGACACTTTTGTGCAGTTGTCCATTGTAAATTCTGCTTTTGAGGGAGAGATTGTTCACTCAATACCAGTGAATTAGAAACAATTACTATGAGAGAGAGTCCATTTTACTAATTACTGCATAGTGAAGAGTTGCTCTTCTATTAGGGACAGCTCCAATTCTGACGACTCTAGTGCCTTGCAGAATCAGGTCCCATTAGAAAGCCATTCTTAAACAAGTAAAGTACCATTTTTTTAAAAGGTGGTTTTCATTTGATACACCAAAGTGATAATGTTTGCATTAAAAAAGTTTAGCAAGGTGATTGATTAGCAGGAGAACTGCAAGTAAGATAATAAGTTATCCATTTCCCTGCCCTTCAAATGAAGGCTTTATGTTCTCATCAAATGCTTCTTTTGCATTATTATATGCAATGTTGTTGTAGCTGTGTTGGTCCCAGGATATTAAAGAGACAACATGGTTGAGATATCTTTTATTGAACCAACTTCCGAGAGAGACAAGCTTGCAAGCTCTGTAAGTTTGCAAGCTTCTCTCTCGCTCATCAACAGAAGAGATATTACCTTGTCTCTCTTTCAGATTATGTCAAGTAAGTGTTGCACGTTCTTGAAATAAGCTAGTTTTCAGAGTAAGTCCAAAGGGGGAAAAAAAAAAAAATCTCTGGATCCACAGGCCCATCAGAGAAAAGGATTTTTGGTAATTCATTGACTAACAAACCTATTCAGTAGGTTTTAGGGTTTTTTTCTTCTTTTTAAAAATACAGACAGACAAGAAGAGGCGGAGACTCACTGGGAATCACTCTTGCCAATCTATTTTACATGGAAGGCACTCTGACATGGTGATAATGGGCTCTAGGACAAAACCCTGAAATACGTGTCCAGGTGGAAGAGTCATGTCTTATCTCAAACCTCTAAACTGTGGCCTGAGGCCAACTGGTCAAAGAAGAAAATGTGCATAGGGTTAGGACTCAAACATGCCTTCCCTAAACTGTCTCCTGCAAGTTGTAAACTGAAGTGTTTGAGCCAGTCCCACTGCTAGAGAGAGGAGGTAGAGGGTGCCGCTTCTCCAACTGCCCCCACCACTTCCTCTGCAGCTTCATGAGCAGCTGTAATGTCAAAACGGAATACCCTGCATGGGCAGCTGCCCCTTTTCTGTCGCAGCTCCCCCGCTGCGGCACAGGAGAGGGAGAAGAGTGGCTCTGGCTCTACTATCTGCTTCCTGGCTAGGCTCTGGGAGAAAGGAGGTGAGCAGGTCTGAGCTTAGCTGCCTCTGTCTGAGCATAGGGGCACACCTAGCAAAGGATAGCCCGGAAAGCAGCAGGGTGGGAGGAGTGAAGGCTCTCCAATGCTCAGCCCCAGCCCCAATGTGCTCCAGGCACATGCCCCTCCTCACTTCCTGCACTAGGGACTATGGCAGCTCCACACCTCTTGGAGGCTCCTTCACATTTTGAGAGAAGAATCTCCAGCAAGAGGCTTGCAGGTGGTTTCCATTCCCTTTACAGAGCACAGGGAGCAGAATAGGACCGAGAATCTGTCCCAAACTATCAACTGTGACCCAGGGACCATTTTGAAATAGTATCTTCAGCCCCTGGCCCAAAAGACTGGACCATACCGAGTGTCAGTTACAAAGTAAGAAAAGTTGACCGGACTTTTGCCTTGGTGGCGTACAGAGCATTCACATATGTATCTGTAGTGCTTTTTCAATTGTAATTATCCATTTTACAGCTGGAGTAATAATCACAGAAAATAAATGGTCTCGCTCAAGGTGTGAGAACCAGGCCTTTGCCAAGAGCCCTCTGCATAAGTCACACACACACACACACACAAATATCCACCAGCAGTTCTCTTTCGCTCAACGGCTACAGTGTCTCCACTCCTTGGACCTGATTGTGCAAGCCCTTACGCCAGCAGAGTCACACTGACTTGCAGAGAAGTGCCCAAACGTTTGCAGATTCTGACCCCAATCAGTTATCTATCTTGCACCTATCTGAGCGTTTGAACTGCAAACTCCTTAAGCCAGGAAGGTGGCCTGGTTTTTGAGTACAATCTATCAGCTGCGAAGTGCTCTACATCCATTTGTGGCACTAAGAGCAACTCTACACTCCATCATATGCTCATAGGGGCTTTTTCCACTGAACATTTAGCTCTGACCAACAACTAGTTTGCACTAATTAACCGATGTCTTTATTTTACTGCAAAAGTTGTGTGTTCATATTACCACTTGTTTAATATTCAAACCCTGGCTTGCAGAAATATCTGTATGGCACAGCAGTGAAGTCAGTGCAATGCCAGGATACCCTTCAGGCCTTGGCATTCCCTCCTGCTGGAAGCTTTAAGAAGAGTGGGAACTGAAAGTTTTTCTAGCACAAACATGCCCAATTAGTTTCCAGTCATTTAGATTAAATTTAGCAGAGATGGAGTTCTCGCTCCTGGTCAACACAAATCACTCCTCCCCCACCTCGTGAGGCACAGATCAGTGTGGGGGTGGGGCAATAACATGGCACATCATGGAGCAGTTCTTATGGGGTGGGGGTGGGGGGGGACTTTCTGAAACTTCCCTTGAATTGCTGCATGCCACAAAGGACAGCTGCTACCTTCTCACTTACAAAAAACGTGACCTCAGCCAATCAATCTACAGCCCTAGGGCTGTAAGATACCCTCTTACTCACCACTTTGACTGGCCAAACCTATTGAAATAATGCAGCTTTTCTCTCAACCTCAAACAGGCATGTGCATTGCTATTGCTTCAAGAGGTTTTGGAGGAGGGCAGGGAGAGGAGAGAGAGAGGGTGCAGATCAAGCAGTTTCAGACAGACAGTACATAGACCCATGCTGTGTCTATCAGTGAGGAGACAAAGGCGAGTCAGCAAATATTTTGAATATCAGAACTACACATCAGTAAACCTGCTTGGACTTATCTGGACTCCTGTCCCTTCTCTCTTGTCTAACCAGTTCACTAAGAGTGGGGGAGAACCCCCAAGCCTCTGACACTTACTACTGGATGTGCTGGGCAGATTTAGTACACTGCCATCAGTAAAGTCGGGCTCTGCCAGGGATGCGGCTAGTTTCCCTGCCATTAGAGGGGGAATATACTGGGTGGATTTGGTTTCTCAGGACTCTGTTGGATGAGGTTACGTTTCACAAAACCCTACTCGCATATGGTTCAGATACAGATCCCACTCATCTGAATCCCTCAGATTCCGGGAGGGGAAAAGGAGTCAGAAAAGATTGGTTAAGTGTTTCCGTTTAGTTTGCTCTACGTGGGGAGGAAATATGGTTGTGTGGTTAAGGCCCTGGGTTCTATTCTTGGCTCGGCCACTGGCGCACTCTGTGACCTTGAGAAAAATCACACAATCGCCATATTTCAGATCTGGAAATGCAGGCACAGAGGGGTTAGCACCATCAAGCTGACAGTTGTGAGGCTTAACTGTTTATAAAGCACTTTGAGCTCTTTGGATGGAAATGCTATAAGGATGAGTATTCTACCACTTCCAACCTGTAACCACGACTGTTTTAATGTAAAGCTACTGTATATATTCCTTTTCCCACAGCCTCCAGTAGCTGGTCCCACCCCTGAAACAGCTTTCCATTTAACAAACTGCTTCCCACTGCAGTAGTACTGCAAGTTCGAACTTTTTTCTTAATAACCAGCTCTCCGTGTAGATATGGGCAACTGAACCAGAAGTGTTAAGCCTGAAATAATCAGGCAATTTTCACCAGAAGAACTTAGACAATGGCAGCAGCTATTACTACTTTCTTTTCATAAAACATGAAGGAAAGCCCAGGAGGTCATCTAGCCCATCTTTCAAATATCATGCCCATTATACAGATGGAGAAACAGAGGGGTAAGTGACTTTCCCAAAATTACACAGCCAGCCAGTGGCAAAGGAATCATTACACCCATGCCTTTGTTTTAGCCACTAAACCAGGGATTCTCAGACTCTTTCCATACTGTGTACTGCAAGTTAACAATGAGATCTCCTTGTAGCCTTCCAAGCACAGACCACCTTGCCTCTAACTGGTAACTGAGTAACAACACTACAGCAACTGCTGACACTTAATAACTGGAAATTACAAGTGCCAGCACCAAGTGACCAGCCAGCTGTCTACAACCCACTATCAAGTAGTCCACAGACCACGGTTTGGGAAATTCTGCATTAGACCATGCTCTTTCCTTTTCAATGAGTCCCACCCATTACAACAGGCCAGCATTTTCAAACACCTCCGCATCTTGGATAGATTCAGAGCGCAACACGCATTCAACTGCTCTTCTTGGAGTTCGCTTAAGAATGCTGCCAACTTGTAAACAGTAGAGTCAGTTTTGCTGCCAATACAATTTTGACCTAGAGCAAACGGAAGTGCTTTTCCAAGAATCTCTAAGGCTGTTGAGTCACGCAGTACGCTGGCACTGGACCACGTAACCGAAGAGGGGAAAACAAAAACAAGAGAAGAAACCACTCCTAGCAGAGGTTAAAGGGGGACAGATGACTGCTTTCAAATTATTCGGGGACATTTCCAGGAAGAAGTAGGTGGTGCAAGAGAGTCTTTCTAAAGAGCTATTCGCCACAGGGGAACAAAATCTCATTCACATTTTCATCCTTGTGGTAAGGTTAAGCAAGTAGATTTGATACTCAGGATGGTAAATGTTCATGATATTTTGCAACACTGATTTAATAACCACACAACAGAGCCTAAGAAGCACAACTTGCAAGAGGCCTGGATATCAAGTTCTTCACCCACAGCATGTTTTGCATAACATAATTGACTTAGCCCTTTAGGATGCATCAATAGTTTAGAGGTTTTTTTAAATATTATTATTTGTATTATGGTGGCTCCTAAAGGCCCCCAACTCAGGTCAGGGTCCCAATGTGACAAGATATAGCAAAAGACAGTCCCCCCTCCAGAGGGCTGAGAGCTAAATAGACAAAGGACATCATCCCCATTTTACAGATGGGGAACTGAGGCAGAGAGAAATTAAGTGACTTGCCCTCGGTCACACACAGAGTCTGTGGCAGGGCCACAAACCAAAGCCAGAAGTCCCAATCAAGACCATCCAAAAAAGTTGATATACAAGCCAGTGGTGCATTCATATGCACCAACTCAGGGCAGAACAAGGTTACCCCCCTCCTTTTTAAATGAACAATATCAGACCATTTATTAAACCAACTCAGCAGTTTTAAGGAGAAGCTTCAGCTTTGGGAAACTTGGGTATAACTGGATTTCAGGTCACAAGTGAAATTACTTTCAAACTAGTCCTATCAGACATCAGTCTATGAACCTCACAAAGCTACAACACAACCGGCAGTCTCCGACAAAAGGAAATCTTTTCAGGACATCACCCACAGGTCAGGATTGAAATATACAAGCAGAGCTCTGAAAATGCGTATGGGGGGGGAAGGGAGTGAATGGATACATTCTCTGCATCACACAGATATTGGTAGGCATGGTCCCTGCCCCAAAGCACTTACAGATTTTTCTTTGAAAACTAGGTTGTGTCGAGTCAGCAATATCAAAGAGCATTAGGAGCTTTCGATCTCCTCTGAAAACGGACAACAGGTTTTTTTTCCAAGAGACTCAGAGTTTAATTCAAAAAAATTCCCCACAAACAGGGCTTTGAACTCTTTATTGTACAAAAGGAAAGGTTTCACAGGGTCACACAAAACTCAGACAGGCCAGTGGCATATTGACAGCACATGGAAAGACTATAATAAGCATGATGATTTTAGTCCTGTATGACAGCATCTTCTTGTGGCATAATGAAGACTGGATCCATGCACAATGAATGCTGCTTTTAAGAAGTTACAGACATACATTTCATGAGTGAGAATTTTCTGCATACCTAAGCAGGTGAAGGCAACCTAGGGGTGAGATGGGCTTGCAAAATGTCAAGCAGCACAGTAAATTAACTTCTGTGATGCAGCATTTCCAATGGCCACCATATCATGCATCACTATTAAAATCCAGAGTCGTAAAAACAAAGGGAAACAAGGAGAAGTCTATGGCCAACAGAGTTAAGGACAATAAGGAGTTTTTTAAAGTATGTTAGAAACAAAAAGAATCCAAACAATGGTATTATCCACTGGTGGAAATGACAGAATTATCAATAATAATGCAGAAAAGGCAGAAGTGTTCAATTAGTATTTCTGTTCTGCAGTCAGGGGAAAAACAAAAACAAAAAAACCCCAGATAATGTAGTCATATCATCGGACGACACTCTTTCCATTGCACTAGTATCTCAGGAGGACATTAAACAGCAGCCACTAAGGGGACAGAACCCTCTCTTTCACCAATAAAATATATTACCTCCCCTATCATGTCTCTCTCACATCCTGGGATCCACACAGCTGCAATGCTGCAAACAGCAGCTATTAAAGTTAGACCTCTTTAAATCAGCAGATTCAGATAATTTGCATCTAAGAATTTTAAAAGAGCTGGCTGAGGAGCTTGCTGGACAGTTAATGTTTGATTTTCAGGAAGTTGTGGAATACTGGGGAACTTCAAAAGACTGGAGGAAAGCTAATGTGACAATAGTTAAGAAGGGCAAGTTGCATGATGTGAGTAATTATAGGTCTTTCAGTCTGATACTGATCCTGGGCAAGATAGTGGAGACACTGATATGGGACTAGATTAATTAAGAATTAAAGGGGTGATAATATTGTTAATGCCACATGGGTTTGTGGAAAACGGAGCCCATCAAATTAACTTGATTTTTTTTTTTTTAAATGAGATTACAAGTTTGGTTGATAAAGGTAATAGTGTGGATGTAATCTACTTAGACTTCTGTAAGACATTTGGTATAGCACAACATTTTGATTACAAAACTAGAAAGATATCAAATTAACATGGCACATGTTAAATAGATTAAAAAGTGGCTAATTGATTGATCTTTCCCCAGTGAGCAGTACTTGGCCCTCATCTGTATAACATTTTTATGAGTGACCTGGAAGAAAATAAAATAATCACTGATAAAGTTTGAAGATATTATAAAAATGAGGGGAGTGGTAAATAATGAAGAGGACAGGTCACTGACAGAGCGATCTGGTTCGCTTGGTAAACTGGGTGCAACCAAACAATGTATTTTAATATGGCTACATGTAAAAAGTATGTATCTAAGAACATAGGCCATACTTACAAGATGGGAAACTCTCTCCAGGGAAGCAGTCACTCAGAATAAGATGTGGAGGGACGTGGTGGATAATCAGCTGAACATGAGCTCCCAGTGCAATGCTGTGACCAAAAGCGTTAATGAAATTCATGGATACGTAAATAGGAGAACCTCGAGTAGGAGCAGAGAGGTTTTCTCCTCTGTATTTGGCACTGGTGCAACCACTGGTGGAATACTGTGTCCAGTTCTGGTGTTCAAAATTCAAGGAGGATGTTGATAAATTGGAGAGGGTTCCAGGAAGAGCTATGAGGATGATTAAAGTATTAGAAAACATGCCTTATAGTGACCGATTGAGCTCCTTGCGTCTACTTAGCTAAACAAAGAGGGAGTTAATAGGTGACTTGATTACAGTCTAGAAGTACTGTATGTACATAGGGAACAAATATTTAATAATGGGCTCTTCAATCTAGCAGAGGAAGGTGTAACACAATTCAATGCTGGAAGCTGAAGCTAGATTAATTCAGACTGCAAATAAGACAGACACTTATTTTAAACTAATGAGGATAATTAACCATTGGAACAATTTACCAAGATTCGTGGTGGATTCTCCACCATGGACAATTTTTAAATCAAGATTGGATGTTTTTCTAAAACATCTGCTGTAGATATTATTTTGGGGAAGTTCTATGGCCTGTGTTCTACACAAGGTCAGACAAGATGACCACAATGGTCCCTTCTGGCCTTGGAATATAAGAAGAGCTGCTTTGGTTTGATAAGTTCATGTATTATTGAAAGTTACCCCTTCTCCCTTTACCCAAGAGACTGAAGGACAGATAATGCCTCAGGCCAGCCTGCTAAAGTGCAATGCTTTCTACCTCTCTCAACCAGAGGATGAGCTAGGGCAACAGTGGAAAGTTTTTAAAACCTAGTCCTGCCAGACGACACCTGCTTTAACTAATGGGTAGAATCATACCTAGCTCTTGGACAGCACTATCAATATATCTCAACGCTTTCTGCAAAGGAAGGAAAAAGCGAATAATGATGCATCCCAGTTTTGGGTCCAGTGGTATTAGGAAAATGATCCACTGATGACAATGGTTTTCAGAAGTGGACTTCCTGCTTTTCTGTAAACTGTTTTCAACGCCAGCTGAATTGCCAGAGTAGGGAGACAGAATGCATCAGTATCTCCATCATGCTGACTGTTGAGCCTGGTAGAACATCAACTCTGTAACAAAAAGTGTGATGGAGATGAACAGTTTGTTCCATCTATGCTGGCAATAGAAACCCTTTCAGCATTGGCTGAAGTGGCCCCATTTCTGACTACCATTTTCTACAACAGGTCTGTTCACTAGCAGAGACAGGGCCTTCGGCTCTCAGGTTACAATTTTAGTTACTATGTAAGTGCAGCCTTGTCCCTTCAAGTCCTGCAATATGCACATCAGCCAACCTGAAATATAAGAGATGTAGGCTTAGGTAAGTCAGATTCCCCACTGCTTTCCAAACTTTTTCAATAACTCAGATCTGCAAGTAAAGCCCATGTTTGGGATCAGCAATTACCAGGATCACTCTCCACCCCTTCATCCTTAAACAATATAGGCTCTAGGAAGGCACGAGGGTTGTCATTTCAATAATGCAAAACCCTGTTGCTTGCACTCCAGAACAGCTGACTTCAAGTACATAGTAGGCTGTGCTCATTAACAAAATAGGAAATCTGATATATAGAAAGAAAACACTGGGGATTAATCCTGGATTGCAGTTTGTGGCCAACACTGGGCCTTCATCCAAACACCGATGACAAGGAGCGAAGTTTTCTCCCACCTGTCACTTAAAGCAGGTACAATTATTGCAGTGTTGTAGTCTCTCTCCTACAGCTATTGTAACAATCACTTTTATATCAGTTTCACGTTCATGATGACCTCATTATTTTGTTTCTTTCTTGTTTTGCCAACAACCAGCAATGGAGGGTGAATTTTCCTTCCACAAAATTGCAAATAAAAAGTGACTAACTCTTACAAATTTTGACAGCTAGCTTCTAATGCACACACTCTTCAGGGAAAATATTCTGGTCTTCAAATTGGCATTCTGGTGGAAGTCTGATGGGCCAATTTAACAGGAAATGCAACTTGAAAGAATATTTTGAGGCAGATTTTGAACTACTCCAGGCAGAAGAAAAAATAATTACATGTACCATTGCGGCAGCTTAAAATAGTTGCTTTAGCACCGAAGCTGCAGTACAGGAGACAGAAATCTCTATTGCAATGCACTATCCCTGCCACGGAGAGTGTATTGTAAACTCACTTAAGCAGCCTCAGTGATACAGTCAGTCATTTTCAACCACAGCCAACCCAACAGGGAAGGCTTTTTAAAATATTTTTTTTTTAAAATAGTCTTCTGCTTGTGGTTGGGCCAGGACTCTAGTGTTGTAAGCAATTCCACAGCTGAGCCCTGTTAATTTTTCTCCAAGCCCAGCAGGGTAGGCATGTCCACTGATGCTGAAATGGTCCCACTTCTCACCGAGCTTTGCCTGTCACAGAACAGCCTATGTAATGGCTGCATCGCAAATGCAATTCCATTTTCTCCCACTCTGAGACTGTATCTGCTGCTGTGTTGAAACCCACTGAATCACTTTGTGGCAAGTATTGTTGACTGCCATTAAATCACAAGATGCAGCAGCAGCTTTGGGATACAATGAATCATTAAGTGACAATAAAGTCCGATTTCGCTAGTGGACCAAAAGTTTGGTGTCCTATGGTGGGGAAACTGAAAACCATCTTTCTAGCAGTACCAAGACCTGCTATCTATCAAGCCACGATACAGCCATCAAACTCGATGGCAGTGCAAAACATCATAATCAATGCAAATAGGAATTCTGATTCTAAAGCAACTGTGCATCCACTAAAAAGCATCATCATAGAATATCAGGGCTGGAAAGGGCCTCGGGAGGTCATCTAGTCCAACCCCCTGCTCAAAGCAGGACCAATCCCTAACTAAATCATCCCAGCCAGGGCTTTGTCAAGCCTGACCTTAAAAACCTCTAAGGAAGGACATTCCACCACCTCCCTAGGTAACCCATTCCAGTGCTTCACCACCCTCCTAGTGAATAAGTTTTTCCTAATATGCAACTTAAACCTCCCCCATTGCAACTTGAGACCATTACTCCTTGTTCTGTCATCTGATACCACTGAGAACAGTCTAGATCCATCCTCTTTGGAACCCCCTTTCAGGTAGTTGAAAGCAGCTATCAAAGCCCCCCTCATTCTTCTCTTCTGCAGACTAAACAATCCCAGTTCCCTCAGCCTCTCCTCATAAGTCATGTGCTCCAGCCCCCTAATCATTTTTGTTGCCCTCCGCTGGACTCTTTCCAATTTTTCCACATCCTTCTTGTAATGTGGGGCCCAAAACTGGACACAGTACTCCAGATGAAGCCTCACCAATGTCAAATAGAGGGGAACGATCACGTCCCTCGATCTGCTGGCAATGCCCCTACTTATACAGCCCAAAATGCTGTTAGCTTTCTTGGTAACAAGGACACACTGACTCTCATCCAGCTTCTCGTCCACTGTAACCCCTAGGTCCTTTTCTGCAGAACTGCTGCCTAGCCACTTTGTCCCTAGTCTGTAGCAGTGCATGGGATTCTTCCGTCCTAAGTGCAGGACTCTGCACTTGTCCTTGTTGAACCTCATCAGGTTTCTTTTGGCCCAATCCTCTATTTTGTCTAGGTCCCTCTGTATCCTATCCCTACCCTCCAGCGTATCTACCATTCCTCCCAGGTTAGTGTCATCTGCAAACTTGCTGAGGGTGCAGTCCACACCATCCTCCAGATCATTAATGAAGATATTGAACAAAACCGGCCCCAGGACTGATCTTTGGGGCACTCTGCTTGCTACCGGCTGCCAACTAGACATGGAGCCATTGATCACTACCCGTTGAGCCCGACAATCTAGCTAACTTTCTATCCACCTTATACTCCATTCATCCAGCCCATACTTCTTTACCTTGCTGGCAAGAATACTGTGGGAGACTAGCAAAGTTTTTGGTACAAAGTCAAGGAATAACACATCCACGGCTTCCCCCTCATCCACAGTGCCAGTTATCTCATCATAGAAGGCAATCAGGTTAGTCAGGCATGACTTGCCCTTGGTGAATCTATACTGACTTTTCCTGATCACTTTCCTCTCCTCTAAGTGCTTCAGAATTGATTCCTTGAGGACCTCCTCCATGATTTTTCCTTGTTTTTTTTTTAAATCATATTTCTCTATACCTATTAGCCAGGAGTGTGGGTGGGAATCAAAACAGAGCTATACATTCCATTTTCTACAAGGTCATAAGAATTAGTAATATGCACTTTAGGTTTATCACTACAAGCTTTAAAAATGCTGGAATCTAAGAACTTACAGCAACATCCTCTAGGCAAAATTTGGATATTCAAATCTGATCAGTATTTTTGGATTGCAGTGGCTGTTTGGGTCTTTTCAATCTATTCCACACCAAAACGGACTAGCAATTAAAAAAAGGGGGGAGGGGTGACATGATACTAATCAAAGTAAATTTAGCCATGCAACCTCCAGGACTGATGCCTGCTCACCCCCTTTATCCTTTCACACATTGGCCTCTGCCAAACAATTCAGTGCTGCCACTACAACACACCACGTGATAACAAGTGCTTCAAGCATCTTACGATATTTATTACTATCTACATGTCTATAAGTCATTTTGCACAGCAATGTATGTGGATACTAACATGAGTTATTGCATTGAAGATGTAAATCTCTCCCAGATCTTTGGCAAGAGAGTTGTTTTTAAAAGTGTGGGGAGAGATGCTTTTGTATTTTTTCTTCATTTCACTCAGAATAGAGAGGATAAACTAAGAGAACGCACGCTACAGGTTCAACACTCGCCACTTACTCCCTTTTGCACCCAACCACATGTAGATCAAGCAATATATTTTAGACCCCAGAGAACAAGGCATTTGTGATCGGTGTCTTTTCCCCACGTTTGACTAGAAAGTAACAAATGTAAGCAGCAGTTTATTCTTAATGCTGACCTCCCCTATAACTAAAATGATATGCCAGTGGCAGGTGGCAAGTTTGAGGGGGGATGGGAGTTGTTTCTTTTCTTTCTTTCTTTTTAATAAATATTACAACAAAGGGCAGCCAGATTTGACCTAATGGGTCAACCATCAAGAGTTAAACTGATTTAAATAATTAGACCTAGAATGTCAGGCACCACCACAAATAATTGCTCCTAATGCTTTTCGGATTAGATTGCTAATGAAAAGGCACAAAAAAGAGGCCACTTGCAGTTGTGGAAATAAGTCAATTTTCCTTTCATATGTCATTTTCTCCAAGCAGAGCTACTGTGATATGATCCTAAGGAGCCATTTATGGTTCTCTCCCCAGAACTGCAGCAGCATAAGCAATAGCTTTAAGTCACAAAGAATTCTGACTGTGCTATTTAGATGTACAGGGCATTTCTTAAACATCAAAATTCAATATTTGTTCAAACTTCAGGATGTTTTTCCAGTGAAAACAATTGTTAGGAGTAGCATATTGTTTTCTCCCTTAGTCGGTGTATACATTCAACCAGATGATTCAAATTCAAACAGCATTTTGCAGTATTTTAAGCTTCCTTCAATCAAAAGATAAAACAGTAGTTTTGTAATAAATTATGTTCTTAGTGGTTTTTGACTTCTTGCATGAATATATTCCATAATTAAGTCGTATCCAGTGGGATTTGAGTAGCCCTCTGGTACATACTTGGTTTCATATATAATTCATTAATTTTATGTAGAGCTCTACACCCTTACACTCACAGACACTGAATGCAAACTTACAGCTCCCTCAGTAACAAGAAGTAGCTGTTGTTGTGTTTCTAAATTGCAAGTCTTCCTAGCAAAAAGTTTGCCGAAGTTCTCAAATCCCAGAGTATGTTATAATTTACACAAAAGACTCAAAGCTGCGCCTAAATAAAAGGCTCTCTGCTTGCATTAGCTACACTCCATGCACGGTATCCAGCACTGCTGTAAAATGACCAAATAAGAGCGCCCAGCTGGCAGCACTGATAAAGGGATAAACAGACACGCTGGAAAACCCTCCACCCCTCACTAAGATGCCCACTTCTACGTGGGACAAGTTCAAACAGAAGTAAATTATTGACTTCTCCCCTGTAGCACGGTCACTATCAACTCAGACTGGGTGTTTGCAACACGCCCCGAACTGCAGCGAACATAATGGGCGACTTACGAGAGATCGCCCCGCAGCAGCTGCCGAGCGTGGTCATTTCCCAGGCGCGAGAGATTTTCATTCAGAATTCGGCGGGGGTAAAAGATTGACTCACACTTTTTACAATTCTTATTGATCTGGGAAGAGGGAACCCACGTAAGCCTCGGCGTCCCCATTGAGAAAAAGAAGAGTTCACGGCTTAGCCATGGGGATCCCACCGGGTCTTGCTTTGTAACGAGGGGGGGGGGTATACAGCTGAAGGGGGGGCAGAAGCCCCACTCCGTGGAATATAAAATGTTACGCTCCGGCCTGATTTAACAGCAGCTTGGCCAGGCTTTAAATCTTTCCCCCAGGTAGCGCGGGGACTAAATGGATGGGGGAAGGGGATGCACCGGGAAGCCGGGTCCTAGCGAGCCCCAAACAGTGGGGCTGCGTAGGATCCTCTGCTCCGTCCATTGCATTGGAGACGGTGCAGTCGGTAACAAAAGCCAGAGACACCCCCCTACACACACACACACACACAGAGCAGCGGCGGCGGCTCCTCCGTCCGTCCCTCCTTGATCTAAGGGCGGTGGGGAGGAGGAGATGGGGCAAAAGTTCAATGCGATCCCACTGAGCGGTAGGGGTGCCTGTTTGGGGGAAGGGGTCAGGGGTAGGAACCCTGGCCTCTGGGCTCCAGAGAGCGGCAGGGAAGAAGAACCGAAGCCGGCGATTGCCACCCGTGTCTCGCTCTCCCTCCTTAGCGCTCCCCCGGGGAGGTGGGGGGTGGAAATAGGTGGACCGTGGGGACGGGGATCTTCACGGGACCCCCCAGCACAATACAGACAAATGCAAAACACGCCCCCCACCCCAATGCACGGCTCCCTCCCTGCCCAAGAATGGCTCCATCGCTATCTCCAAGCAGGGGGCGGGGAGGGGGTTAGGGCAGCCAGCGACTCCGGGGGCTGCTGGTCCCCCTGGGCTCCTCCAGGCAGCAGCTGCCGCAAGCTTCCCAGTGCCCCCTCCCCCCGAGCGCCAGGCATCGAGCAAAAGGGGCAGAGCACCGGGGGGGCAAAAACTTTCCAGCCGCTGCGACCAAATCGCAACGATTTACCATCCCGAGATCCATCCAAATGCACCCCCTTCCCCGCCCCCTTCCCCTGCAGCGGGGACAGCACATGGGGGGAGAGAGCAGCGGCTGCCAGACACGGGCACTGCAAGGCAGGGGACACCCCCCACTCCCTGAGCGTGGGCCCCCCCTTGCACCCATGCAGTGGGCACATAAAGAGCAGGGGGCAGCCGGGCTGGGCGGAGAGCCTGCCTGCCGCGTCCGGCCCCCGACCGGGGAGCCCCGCGAGCCCCGGACCCTGCACGGCCACTTTGTCTCGTTACCTTTTTTTATTATTATTGCATCGGTTGCAGCCGCTTTGCTCCCCCTTCCCCTTCGGCTCTCGGGCTATACCAGCCTGTTCCTCATCTCACAGCCTTCCTCCCAGCGCCATCTTGCAAGCTTGTGACGTTGGGAGCTGCTCACCCCTGACCCACATTTGAATAGAAGCCAAAATGAAAAAAAAAAGAGGGGGGGGGAGAAAGAAAGAAAAGAAAAGGAGGAGAGGGGGGGAAGAGAGAGGGAGAGGGGGAAGAACAAAAAGAAAGAGAAGGAGAGAGAGAAAGGCAACAGCTAAGCAAGTGCTGCGCCAATAACACATCAGCTCCTGCCCTCTTGCCAGCTAGTTTAGTAATAAGCAATTTCCTGCTTTTGCAATAAATGTTGCAGCAGCGGAGCTGGGAGAGAGGGACAGAGAGCTTTGTAATTCCCATTAAAGGACGCAGGCTTCCCCCACCCCCTTCCCCTACCACCCACACCTCCGAATTCAACCCCGCAATCCTATCCCTAGTTTATGGCAATCTAAATATTGCTACCCACGCTCCGATTTTCAGTAATTAAAAAGGTATTTGTGAAGATTATTTTTTTCTCTCCTAGTGAGATCTAGACTGTCTGTAAAAGAATGATAGGGAATATAACCTGTAAATGTGTTGAGATTTTCTTTTTAAAAAATGAGTTTCATGCTGTATGCAAAACCAGAAACATTTACAATGCAATCTGTATGTTATTAGTTTATTATTACCATTATTTAAACACTGCCAGTGTGTTCTGTATCATACAAGATACAAATAGAGACATAGCCCTTGCCCCAAGGAGTCAATAGGAATTTAAAATTGATTTTATTTATTGGAACTATATTGGAGGGGAAAGTTGTTTGGAATTTACATCCTCAGTCGTGCAAGAACTTACACCTGTTTAATTTTAAGCACAAGAGTAATTCCCTTGAACAAAATGGGACTAAGTGCTTAAATTGACCATGTGCATAATTTATTTTAGGATTAGGGCTTTAATTTTAAAAATGTGAACCGATAGATAAGCTTCAACTTTTCCACATTGATGAGCATGTCCAGCAACATGCATGTAATGCTAAATAGGAATAATATTTAGTATTACATTTTCAAATGTGTTACATTTTCAAAATGTTATACAGAACTTAGCTAATTAACCTGTAATAATGAAGCAACATATGTGACCACATATTATGGCAATTAGATATAAGATTCTTTTGCTCCCACATAGAAATAATTGGAATATTTGCAAGTGTGAGATAATGTTTTCTTTTTGTATGATATGTTATATATTTATTAATAAAGGAGGAAATTATTGTGGGTTTTGCCTCTAAGAAGCAAAGTCCTCAATATCGCCCAGGACCCAAGTCCCTTTTACATTGGGCAGGGTGATTACGTTAATTAAGTTGATCCTGTAATTTGTAATGTCTCTGAGAATTTGATGGTAGCCCTAGCAATATCAAGTATTTTAGGGGCTTCTTGTGCAGATCCAGGCAGTTAAGCTCCATCATAGCCCCACAGCCTACATTAGCCTTGTCTGATGATAAAGTTCCTTTCATAGTTGTTCACCTGGGGTTCAAAGTTTTTGCCACAGAGGTCTCTCAGTCCCACCATCGAGGCCTGAATAGACAAATAAAGATAAGACAGATCACAACAGAGTGTCAGAAGGGTCTGGACTTGCAGTACTCTCACCATACACTCAGTAAAGAGCAGAAATCCTCAGCAGTGGAGAGAACAGCAGAACTGACTGTGAGTACAAGACACAGTGAATTAGATAGAGATCAGTTCAAGACTCCTGCTTCACTAATGCTCACATGAAAATGGTGATGGGACTGGTTTCCAGCTGTATTTTAAAGCTAGTGGCCTTGCAAAAAGCTAGCGAGGTGCAGCTATCTCACTCCATGCTGTGCTGGAGGAGTTGTAGGATAATACCCAATCCTTGTGGCATGTGAATTTAGCAGGGAAGAGAAACAAATCTGGAAGCTGTTTTAGCCAAGTTTAGAAATTACTTTCATCCCAAATCTCCATAGGTTTGGGGACCATCCATTCTGGACACATCCTCTCTAAGGAAATGGAGACAGAGACAAATATCTAATGGAGCTGAGACAAAAAACTATAAATTAGGAGGTTGGCACAGTGGAAAATGCTACGATAGGACACACATCTGTGTTCAGCTTAATATATATGTAAGAGTTATATGGCTAAAGAGGGGCTAATGAGAAAGCTAGACCTGGACCTTCCATTAAAACTGTTGATATCTGAGTATCTGCTGGAACAAGTAGGGCACAGGGCTATGACTACACCTCCATCTGAACAAGACTTACAGGCATACAAGAGAGATACCAAGATACTTATAGTGTGTCCAAACAAGGCACACAGCCATGGATGTTGCCATCCAAACAAACAGTGCCCCCAAAACACACCCACTGTGGGCATGTCTAGCATTGGGTACATGTGCCCAGTAAAAGTACTACTCTGGCATGGACAGCAGCAATGTCAGGGCCAAGACCAAATGAGAAAGACAACTCTGGCATAAATACATTGTTCCTGGGGACTGTGGTGTGGCACATATGAGTAAGTTTTGAGAGATGTTTGGTACTCAGTAATATCTTGAAGAGGACAACCATTCCAGTTCTAATCAGATACTGGTGCTTATAGCTGTTATTTTTTAATATATATATGCTGCAGCAGCCCTCTGAGGTCCCAATCAGGATTGGGACCCATTGTGCCAGGTGCTGTACAGACACATACAAAGACACTGACCTTGTCCTGTGGATCGTGGTGAATATGTTGAAAACAGTGGATCCAATGCAAGTAGAACAAACAGATTTCATCTTAGTAGTGTATTAATAGTTCAGCATAGAACCTGAAGAGCTAGTAAACCTGGTTGGAATTATATCCCCTACTCACATTAGTCTCCAGCCCTTCCTCATAAACGTCTCAGTGACACTGTTTCTGGGCAGAGAAGCATTTGTGGACCTTAATATTAAATACAAGATGGAGACGCTGCAGGCAAAATATTTAGGTTCAAAACAAGAGTTGGTAGATGAAACCTCAGAGGGTTTTCAGGGCTGAAGTGAGTTTAAAGGCACTCGCCACCCATGGATGGACTTTAAAGCCAGCCTTTCAAAGCTATGCTGATGGCTGGCTTATGCTCTTGGTAAAAAGGCAGGAGGACATTGCTGAGATGTGTAGAGTTGAATCCCTACCCTGTGGGTCAGCAGTGAAGCCATCACAGAAAAGAACATGTCACTGCAGAAAATAAAGAGGACTCCGGAGCTGGTGTCCCCTGTGCCCTGACAACCATTCAGCACCACCTCTCCCAACGGCAGTGGATGTCCAGTGCCACCTAGCAGGCAATGCAGTTGTTTACAATAGTGAATGAAAAGGGTGGGTATGGGTGAGTTAAACTCGACACTGTGTTGTCTTTCTGCACCTTGAATGCAGGTGCAGATTTAAATAATCACTTTTTGCTGTTAGGCAGCAAGGGAAATTTTCCAGCAGTGAAACTTTCAGAGAGGTACAAGAGAGCCACTTCATTGGCTTATTGCAATGTCTTTATTGCAGGTGCAACATAGAAAATAATCTGACTGCAAAGGACGGCAGGATATAAAATGTACAAAGGAAGAAAATTTTGAACTAAATCAGGAATCAAATGCAGTTCTAGGAAGGAAGCAAAGTACATGGGGGCAAATAATCATACCACCAAAGGTATGAGTGAAAGGAAAATACAGGCAATAGCTAACCTACCAGCTCCACAAAGACAAGAAGTGGCTACAACATTTTCTAGGCATGGTCTGCTGCCTGATTTACTGCATCCCGAATGGGAGAAGACTAAGCGTCCCACTGAAAAAACTGTTTCTTAATTATATGAGGATGAGAACATAAGATTGCCTACGAGCAACTGAAATGCATCTTTTTAGGCATTGGTACTGAAGTTCTGACCTAGACAACTGTGCGAATTGTGCTCAAGTGGAAAAAGACCTGTTAGTAATAGTATATACAATGTAGTCGTACCAATGTCTGACAAAGAGGTTCTTCTGCAATCAGACCATAACCCCCTGGAAGGCATGTTCACTAACCCACTCAACAACAGACACTCCAGAATGGCCATGAAGGAGACTGTTTTATGCCAAAATATATTTGAAAAGCTTCTCCATCTCTTCTAGCTCTTCAGCTGTAAATACATCTATGCACTATTAGACTATTCTCACTAAGACCTCTTCATAATTAGGTTATTTCAATTTCCAACCCCTTTTTGTGGGTTATTGCGGCTCGAATTATTATTGCATGATGGATGCTTGCAGGAAAATTACTTTTTTACCCTTGCATATAAAAACCTCCCCCTCTAAAAAAAATTCTTTAATAATTACATTCTAGACAGTGCTGGAATTTCACTTTCATTTTTCATGGAGCTTTGTTCCAATGGAATTGAAAGGCAAAACACAAGTTTTTAAGAAACACGTGTTTAATTTAGAAGAAAACTTTCCTGAAAACATAATATGAATCCAGAGCTATCTAGTGAAGAGATGAATTGGTTAGGTCCAACCTCTCAGAGCTATTGTTTTTGTCTGCCTAGCTGTAAACTCAGTGGCCCGGTCCAGCACTGGTTCAGATTTGGAAGATTCTCTTTGCAAACAGTCCAATATCATATACACAATGATATAGTATTTTAATTTCTTTGGGAGAAGGAGGGACAGTTGTATTACTATAAGACGAGTTCTTTTGTTTTACACCAAACATTTTATTAATGCACTGCAAAATACCTATGTCTGCCATGTTAGCGGTTATAGTCTGTGCAGTGGTGTATCTCCATTAGACTATGGGTACCCAATATCACAGGCGGAAGACAAGTGATCAGTAAGTGGGTGTACAAATTTCAGACTGATTTGCTCAGTTCTACTTTTATTTTTGTACTTATAACATCTTTGGTTAGAGTTTTTGCTAAGATAGGAGTACTAAGTGGTATTTTACATTGTCTATCACAAACCATAGAACCAGCAAGTGCTTGTTAAAATGCAGGTCTTCTGAAATACCTGTGGAGAGGATTTTCAGATTATATGTAGCCTAGAATTAATCTCTCTCTGTCTACATGTTAGAAATAAATATTACAAAAGCAAATACAACAATAAATAAATGCTTTTTTACTTTCTTTGTGTGTGTACCTGTTTGAATGAATGTGTGTACTGCTTATAGGAGTAATTAAGATTGCATGCTGAAAGATTAACCTATCAGAAGATGGAGGTAAAGTAGATAAGATGGTCAAGGAAGCAATTCCAACAGTAGGAGTGCATTATGAAGTAACATGTATTGGAGAACAGTACACTGGTTGCCAGCTGATGTCTAGGTGGAATTTAAAGTACTGGTTTTGCCTGAATGCTTTGGAACCTATTTGCAGAATGGTGTGAGATGGCTCATTCACCAGTATAAGTGTGATGGAAGAAATAGAATTTGTTCCAGAAGAGGAACACAAAGGCTATGTCTGCACTGCAAAAAGAGATGTGTTCTTACATTGAGTTAGCTATCTCAGACCTTGTCTACACTACAGGTTATTTCAGTATAACTTACATTGCTCAGGGGGTGTCAATAATCCAGATCCCTGAGCGACATCAGTTATACTGACCTAAGTGCCAGTGTGGACAGCGCTATGTTGATGGGAGAGCTCTCTCTTGTCAGATTAAAGCATCTCCACTCCACCACAAGCTGTGCCACTGTAAGTGCTGTAGTGTAGATGTAGCCTTAGTGTAAAATCCTACTGGAGACATATCACAGGCAGTTTTTACCTCAATGCATCTAATGGAGGTCAACCTTATACCCCTCTACCTGGGGTTGATCTTGACTAGCTACTCTGAGGTAAAAACTACCTGTGCGTGTCTGCTCTAGGGTTTTACATGGAGATAGCTAACTCATTGTACAAACACACCTATCTTGCAGCAAAGATGTAGCCAAAGAGAAGAGCCCTCAATAACAAGCCCCAAAAGGGTGGGGAAAATTGTCCAGAACCGAATTAAAGATTCAGGAAATGCTCCAGGCTTGGACAATCCAAAGCAGTCTTCTGAATTAAGATGGTGAAGAAGATAGTCACCAGATACAGATGAGATGAACAAGGAAGATTCTATGAGGTTCAATTACATGCAAAGAGGATCCTGGCATGTTAGGACATATTGCACTGCAGCTGCATGGCAAAAGCTGCTTTTTAATATCCATAGAGATGCAAACATCACTTTCTCTGTCTCATTATATGCCTGTAGGGTGAAATCCTGGACTCTGTGGAGTTCTGCCATTGACTTCAATGGAATCAGAATTTCATCCATAATCTTTATCTGACTCTCTTTCATCAACTTTTTTTCTGGATACTCTGTGTTACTCTTTGCAATGGGGTCTACTCCATACAGATGGTGAAAGGGTTAATGTTGGCTTGAGGGGTCAGTTAATCACCTGGTTGCACCTGGAGGGTGGGTCAGGCCTAATTAAGGATTAAACCCAGCTGGAGAGGGTCTGGTTGGTGCTATAAGGAGAGGAAGTCGGGAGCAGAGGGGGGGCTGTAAGGAGAGAGGAGAATTCTGCCGTGACCAGTCACTCTCTTGGTAGCGGAGAGTAGAGAGACATGTGGGGACCAGGAAGGCTCCTGCAGGTGAGCAGGAAGCCTGGGGTGAAAGGGGAAAAGACACCTGGAAGACGCAGGATTGGAGCAAGCTCCTGTGCATGACCCTGACACAAGGGTAGAAACCGGACCTCTGGGGAGAAGTCTTGGGGGGCGCTCTGGTCACAAAGAGCTCAGGAAGGGGATGGGGGGAAGGCCTGTAGACGGCTAATGGTAGGAAGGAGTCATGGGAGGCAATGGTGAGGTGTCTGATGGAGCAAAACATGACTGCTTGTCCTTGGGATCCTGGACTGGAACCCAGTGTAGTGTAGTGGGTGAGCCTGGGTTCCCCTACCACCCTGCAGGAAGGTGCTGCGAAGCTCCCTGACATGAGGGAGCAAGGACAATTTAAAGCCGTGAGAGAAGAGCGTGAAGACCACGGGATCAAGAGGTGGAGTGGACTAGGTGTAAAGACACTGGATTTCCCGTTGGACTTTCTCTTACCTGTCCAGTGGGTCAAGTCTCAGGAAAAGAGACCTGCACAGGAACAGAGCGATTCCCTGCAGCGGGTGCTAAAGAGGACCGAGCGGCTACTCCACGCCCAGCAATGAGTTCAGTCTCCTGCACCTTCATATGAATTAGAACACGCAATGTGCAAACACACTGACAAGAGTGGGTGACAGTTACAGAGTGGCTACTTCTCCACCTGTGAAAGTGCCCATTGGTAGGTCAGCAACACCTAGTGGCTAACGGTAACAAAGGCTGCTGAATGCTAATAAAATCCATATGTCCTTTTGCCAACAGGACGGCTCTGACTGAGGATTCAAGCCTCTGTACCAACAGTGAGTCATCTTGTTTGGCACCAGAGCAGAATGTGTTTATTATGACCTAAAATGTTAATGCAAAAATATGGGTGTGGAGTATGTGTTGCTTTATGTTGGCAGAGGATTTGCCTTGGAGGCCAGACCGCCTTACTCTACCAGATGCTCTGCTAATTTGAGAGGCTGAGGCAGTCGAATGCACCTGACAAAGGAGAAAATAGCTTCACTGAGACTTTCCCTTCTGTTGATTTTGAACTGTTTTCTTCTTGTCTTCCAAAACCACCCTCCCGTCTGATCCTGATATCACTGTTACTGGTGGAAATCAGGAGTAACTCTACTGGCATCCATGGAGTTACCCTGGTGTATGTCAGAGGAGAATCCAGCCAAGTGTTTGATGTGGTTTAAATGAGGTTATAAACACTTAGGGTCAGTTTTGAAAGTCATCTTCTGTGATTAATGCTGATCACCATGGAAAGCCTTGCAAGTCATTTCATACCGTGTAATGGAAGGTGACTATAGTTCAGGGGACAAAGAATAAAGGGGTTGGGGTTTTATTCAGCTGCCGACAGAAAGAAGACTGGTTATGAGTGTCTGGAAAGGGTTAGTCTCCTGATTGTCTGCGTTGGCACCGTGGTATGAGTGTGGCTTTCTGACTGGCTTTGGGTGTGGGATACCAGTCCAGGGTTGATAGTGGGGGGACAGAACTCCAGTTATTATTTTTTTCTTTTCTCTCATTAAGATTTGTATTCTATTTTTCTTTAAGACAGAAAGAACATGGCATTGCCCTCACATTCAAGTACAACATGAAGTGCTAAGAAGCTGAAGAAGGCACACAAGGCGTATGCCATGCAGTGTGGTCCCTGGACCCTCTCTTAGGGATCATATGTTAGTGGTGTAAGAGCTTCCCTCAGTTTGCTCTAACCAGGGGAGAACGAAGTCTCCTGACTCAGTGGGTGCACTGTACTAAACTCTAGTGTAATTGCAGTAAATCAGATAATAGCTTCTTGGACATCATTTTGAGTTGTAGTGAAGGAGGGCACTGACCACCCACAGCAGCACCCACTGCCCGGGCACTGCAATCCTAATCCTGGCCTGGTGCGGTGGAGGAAGGCCATGGGCTGTGGTGGGGCAGGACAGTGAGCCCTCTCTGCACTCATCCAACAGCGGCACCTCCTGTCCCACAAGGCTGGGCCTGGCTCGCCACTTCAGACATTGCAACCTGGCACATGGGGTTGCAGCGCCACTTAGATTTGGCACTCTTGGTTGTGTGATTTCTGTGGGTGCAATTGAACCCACACTAAAGCCACCCTATCTCTAACTGATGCCAGGGCCAAGCTGGTGCAGAATCAGGGAGCTGTAACTGGCTCCCTTACATTTCCCCCGCTTCCTGTGCAAAGTGGAGTTCAGACACAGGGGAGGATGGAGCGCTGCGCACCGGTTTATCACGGCCATCATTTCAGGCTGTTAGTAAAGTAACTGCAGCAAGAGGTGCTCAGCAGGCTTCCAGCTTGTATCTCTGCGGGGGAAAAGGGGTAGAGTCTGTTAACTCTTTATGCTAACATGTTTCCCTGGTGTAATATTTGCAAACTGTGTAACATGTTGCCAGGTGATATTCTGCTTAATCTAAAACCTGAGTAAAGATCAAAGTTTATGTAGGAGAGAGAGAGAGAGAACGTTGACATCATGAACAATAATTGCAAAAAATATATCTCTGTTATCATAAATAAAATGTAGCATTTACATAGTGCTTTTCAACAGACAGTAGCTAAGTCTTCTAAGCAGACAGCCTTCTAAGATACAGGGCAGTAAATATTATCCTCATTATTCCACAAATGTGGACAAATTCTTACTTCCAGTATGCAGGTGAACAAGGGCTTTTCACATCTGGAACGGTAAAACAACACTATGGCACTATGGTAATAATAATAATAATTAATAAAAGCTGCCTCAGATCTTCTAGTTCAGTGGTTTTCAACCTTTTTTCATTTGCCAACCCCTAAAAAATTTCAAATGGAGGTGCGTATCCCTTTGGAAATCTGAGACATAGTCTGTGGACCCCCAGGGGTGCGCGGACCACAGGTTGAAAACTTCTGTTCTAGACCCATGTCAGTAGGGTTACAGTACTGGATATGCTTCAGAAACTACACTTATCACACGGGTCAATGGTCTTCTGAAGTGTCCATGGTGATAGTATTAGATGTTTCGGCTGCCTTTAGTACTGCTAATCATGAAGTGATGTTGAGTCACCTGCAGTCATAATTAGGTCTCAGAAGACTGTATCAGGAAACTGTTCATTGATGTCCTGCAGGATGCTGCGGGGTTCCATCTTATCAACCCTCTTGTTCGGTATGTATGTGGGGCAAGTAAGTGAGATAGAGCGGAGACATGACTGGTGGCGGCATCAGTGTGTTGATGTCACTCACTTCTATACCTTCATGTTAACTAATCATGCTGGTGCAACTGAATCTTGCGTCATGGGTGAAGGATAACTGGCTGAAGTTCAATCAAAATAAGATGGAGGTGAGGAGAACAAGTTCCACCTACCGATCACCAGAGGCAATCGAGCCAGAGGCCACTTGATTTATGTAACAGGGAGTTGCTGGCAAGCTATTCTCCTTCCATTTTGGAATTACTGCTCCCTTTTGGTCCAAAATGGCTTAAATGTGTTGACCTTCAGGGCATGCTACTGAGACGATGTATTTTCCTGGATATTTGGAAAGGTGGGGACTCACTGAATGTCTGGATTTCGTTGGCTTGAATGATTTTCTGTATTTTAAAATTTTGTGTGCAACATTTTAGCACCTGTGAAGGCTCTTAGGGGTATTGCAGAGGCACTTCTTTTAGTCTTTTAAAATATCACAATGAACAAATATATGACCTCTATTCCTGTTACTTTGCTACTCAGCATCCAGGAGTGAGATTCTGAGATTGAAGGAAAATGAGAAAAGATATTAAAAAAAAAAAGACAGTGCCCTAATAAAAAATGCATGGAAATCTGTTGGCCTTGTTTGAAAAGTAATTACAATCGTTGTAATTAAGAATTAAAGGGTCTATATGCACATATGTACAGTGAAGACCCCGCCCCCAAGTGATTTTGAGAGGAGGGTAAACTATATTTTTTCACCTAGTTGGGTTGAAATTACTTACCACTTGAATAGGATCTGCAACAGCGTACGCCGTGGAAGCAATTTTTCTTTTGCAAGAAGATGAAAAAGAAATAAAAAGGGAGTCAAAGAGTAAGCTGGCTGAATGGGCCATTAGCACCAAACTCTAAAGAGGTAGAAGTCAAATAGGATAGAAAGGCCCCATAAATTTTTACAACTCCTTGGAGAAAAACACTGTGATTATTAAAACATGAAACCTTGCTTTTCTAAAATGCTGAAAAGATGAATATAGAAATATCATACTGTGGCTGCTGGTGGGATTATCCTTAATGGGAATGTTCGAAGTGATTTTAATGTAAAGCAAACATAGCCACCAAAGAAAGATCAAAAGTGGAACAAATTCAAGGCTCTTAATTTCAGGAAAATGAAACGATTTCTACTTTGTTAATTAGAATGAGCAAATTCTCCATCAATATTGTCCGTATGTGACCACATCAAATGTGGTGACCTCATCTAATTAGTCATTACTTAATCCAATCACTAGTGCAAGAGAAAAGCTTAGTTCTCTTTTGGGAAGAATGCAAAACTCCTAGTTCCCATTTCTGAATGAGGAAAATTTCCTTTTTTGCAGAAGTACTTTTTTTTTGGTGAGGTCATGTGTGTAGCCAATAATGTCCATGATAATGCATGGTCTTCAGGCAGGGTTAGGTACATCACATGATCCAATGGGAAATGCTAACTGAGTTTGTGGTCTCTTCAATGCACGCCCCAAGGTTACATTTAAGAGAGGATTTTTTGACTCTGAGTTGTCTTTTTAATCTAGCATCGTTGCTTCTTCCAGCAAACTGGTCACAATGCTACATACTGCTCTGTGCTCTAAGTAAAACTTCAAAGTTTTAATTAATGACTCGCTGTTAGTAAGAAACTTAATATTCTCTTTGCCGTTCTGAATGGCACTTAATTTACTGTCTCTCCTTGTTTGGCCATTGCTGCAGTCAAACACCTGATTCTCTTAGAACTCTAGTTGGCAGCACAAGACCATCAATTCCAGAGGCTGTAATTGGTTTACAAATTGTGCTGGCGTCTACTTGTTTTTTCCGCTAATGTGAAGCATGAAACCACACTACTCCATGCTGCAGTCCTAACACATTGCTGTCCTTGTTCCTCTGTGAAATGGTTGAGCGGATGGAACACAGGTTCTTTTAATATTTATTTTTAAAATGATCCGTCATCACGTGAGCACTCAGTTTGAGTCAGCTAGTTTTGCAAGAAGAACATTCCCAGAAAGTGAAAAATAAAAGTGCTCGATCACTATATTCTGTACCCACAAGTGCATTTAATACAAAGTTCAGTGATGTATATGCTGAAAACAATACTATTAGTGAATAATCAAATAGCAATGACAGTATTTTTCTTGGAAAAAAATAGTTTGCAACTATTTAAAAGAAAATTCTGATTCATCTGGCAAAATCTGCTTCTTTGTATTCTCTTCCACAAGACAATAAATTAATGCCTAGATCTAAACTCTGTTGGACAGAAAAACAGTGTCATTCTTTTTGACCTGTCACTTGTCTGCATTGTAAAATCATACAATCCTACACATAATCACTTAGGAGTTTTTGGTTCAGTCAAAACAACGTCATCATTCAGTTATTGTTAATATTCACTTAGGGACATTACTTCATGTTCAAGTTCTTTCTTTCTTATAAAGTATCCCTTTGCACCTTGGAATGCCTGCAGCAACTTCAGTTGGCTACAGTGATGCAGTTTGCTTAGGCAGAGCTGTTCAGCTGGATTCAGTCTTGACTTCCATCCTCAGGAAATCTGCCGTCTCCCTGTATTTTCTACATTCTCTGCAAGCAAATGTCAACACCGATGAAAAGGTGACACAGTTAGAGATGTGTGACTAACAGGTTTTTTGGTTTGCTGACGGTTCTGATTAATAAAAAGAAAAATAATAATAAAAATCATTTCCCATTGACCCAAAAAATGAATTTTTCAGCAAATTGAAAAGCTGAAGGAAAATTTTCTTTGACTTGAACAAATATTTCATTCTGATTTCAAGCTCTCTTTTTGTTGCACTTTTTAAAAATTGAAGGAAATTTTGAAAAAAAAGTTATTTTGACCCCCAAAACCAAAATATTTTGTTTCTAAAATGTTGAACCAACATACGTTCGCAAAACACTTCAATGTTGCGGAATCTGCATTTTTCACTCAAAAACTTTTGACAGAAAAGTTTTGTCTGGCTCCAAACACAATGCTTGAGATGTGCAGCTTAGTGAGGTGTGCGCTTGGCTCAAGGGAAGGAAGGTCTCAAAAGGGACAGAAGGAACATAAAGAGTAGAAGTAGAGGAATCTAGTTAATTTCCAGGGATCTAAACACCTTAAAACATTCTGTCTTGGTTTAATAACTAATTGTAAATTTACAAAACCCCAACTGGCTTCTGTTGCAAGAAACTAGAAATATATCTCAAAATACTTAGAAAACTATCAAGCAGGAGAAAGGGGAACCAGGCTCTGTAGAATCAGAATCTTCATTTGTAAGTGGAGGTACAATCCACACTTGAATGCTTGGGAATGTTACCTATCGATACTATATGAAGTTATTTGCACACCTGACTTTGTTTTGGTCACCATAGAAATCAATCTCCTACTTCTCCAGTCTGTTTGCAGACCATGCTACCCTGTTTCCCCGAAAATAAGACATCCTCCGAAAATAAGGCCTACTTACAGTTTTGCCTCTCGTTGTAATATAAGGCATCCCCCCGATAATAAGACCTCCCCGATAATAAGGCATCCACCGATAATAAGGCATTTTTCATTTCTGAAAAATAAGACATCCCCTGAAAATAAGACCTAGCGCATCTTTGGGAGCAAAAATTAATATAAGACACTGTCTTATTTTCGGGGAAACAGGGTATATGGCACACATCCTAATTCTGGCATGCCAAAACAGTACCTTACCAATGAGAGAGCCTGGGAGACAAGCACATGTAAAAGATAACTGCTAAGATGTGTAACAATTTCCATATCTCATTACTATTATTTTTATCCCCCAATTCTCTTTGAAATAAAAGCAAGATCCACTTAGGAAGAGGCATCCCTTTGTCTCTAGTCCTTTTTCTCCATATAGTTTTGGGAAATGTGCTGTTAAGATAAAATGGAATTTCCTGTAATTTCCTGAGGTATCCTAATTGACACAGCAGCAAAGAGTCCTGTGGCACCTTATAGAGTAACAGACGTATTGGAGCATGAGCTTTCGTGGGTGAATACCTACTTCGTCGGATGCAAGTGGGTATTCACCCACGAAAGCTCATGCTCCAATACATCTGTTACTCTATAAGGTGCCACAGGACTCTTTGCTGCTTTTACAGATCCAGACTAACATGGCTACTCCTCTGCTAATTGACACAGTGCTCTTTTGTTGACAGAGTTGTGATCTGCAGGGTGACCACATAAATAAGGTTGCTGTGGCAAAACACAGTGAAGCTGTACCTTGGCAAGTGTATACAGTCTCTAAAACTTAATAGACTTGAGGGCTGCACTCCTTGCCTCCCTGATGTTCCTTGAATTTGCAAGTGTAAGATAACACAGTAAAAATCATCTATATGCCCTACGTTGTCATTAAAATATGCATATATTTTAATTAATTGAAATACTCTGATTACAATACCAAATGCAGGATGTGAACCATTGCATGGCAGTTCTGAATTCTGTAGATACCTAAAGCTTTACAGCCCAGTTCTGCCACCATTACTCAAATAGCAAGTTTTACTCATATGGGTATTCCTATTTACTGCAGTGAAACATTAACAAAAAGGAGGGCATGATTAGAGCCTTAAGTAAATGCTTACATTTACTACTCTCCACTTTGTGGTATCCACCCGTTTATTGGTTGCCTGACCAGTGGTTGAAAACAGAGGAAAAAACTGGAAAGTCCATATTTTCTAAAGTTATGAAAAGAGAAGAGGCTTTTAAAAAAAACTTGACTGTGCGCTGGTGAAAGATCCTAGATTGGTTGCACTCGAAATCTAAATCTACTAGCCACGGCAGTTGCAGAATGTACCAGGACAGTGCAAGCTTCTCGGTGCTACTTCACTAATGAGCCTCAGTCCTGACAGATAGCACCAACCTCTAGAATAGAGAGGACAGTTTTTGTGTTCAGGTGAAGTCACGATCCTATTGGAATCAATGAGAGCTTTGGTATTGACATAAAGGGGGCCAAGATTGGACACATGTCCATAAGAACTTGTTGGCCTACAAGTCATTTCATATAATTTGCTGACAAACAATTGGATTATTTCCATTCACTACCAGGCCCAAAACTGAACCAGTCTCCTAAGAGTTAAAGTCTATCCCAGTACCAAGGACCTGGGCCCGTATCTAAACCTCCCACTCCAAGATCCATTGTCATTGACCCTTACTGGGACTGGAAGATAAGCAATTGGAGATAAACTATTCCGTGTGTCAGATTTCTTCATGTTACTCTGGCAAAGTAGGTGTCATTTTAACACTGTGCATACTTTTCATTCACCTTAGGGTATGTCTCCACTGCGGTCTGGAGGTGTGACTGCAGCAGTGCTAGAGAAAGCTAGATCAAAGATAGCTTGTGTAACAATAGTAGTGAAGCCCAGCAGCACAGGCTATCCCTGCCTACCCAGGACTCTGGGTGCATACTTGAATGGCCACTGCCCGTGATGGATTGAACAATCCATTCATTGATCAGATACTTCATTAGAAAGCATTTCATGCCATTTGGTGACTGATTCTAACTAAGGACTGGTCTGTACTTAAAATGTAGGTCAACATAGCTATTCACACTCCTGACTTGTGTAGCTATGCCAGCCTAACACCCACTGGAGACACAACTAGGCTGACCGAAGAATACTTCTATCAGCCTAACTAATGTTGATCAGTGAGGTGGTGTTCCTACAGCGACATGAAAACCCCCGCTGTTGCTGTAAGCTGCATCTGCACAACAGAGTTATGCTGGCACAGCTACAGTGCCACAGTCCCTTACTTAGCCAATCGGTCAGGACTCTGGTCTTGAGCCCAGACCCACGGGGTTCTTGAGAAGCAGCTTGGGCCATCATGCCACACCAACTTGTCTACATACCAGGGAATTCACAGACTTGGATGGGCCAGTTTCTAGGGTTCTGCGATCTGCTTCCTGATTGGGCACATGGTCTTCACCCTGATTGGCTGGTGACCATATATAAACTTCCTGCTTTCTTTCTGGCCTTGTTTGAACAACAAGCCGTTGCCTGCTAGCAGCTATTTGGACCCTGCTTGACCCTGCCAGCTGCCTTGTTGTACCTTCCTCTTGGATTGAATCTCCTGCCTATCGGACCTCTTGTGGGAACTCTGATCACTGATCTGTCCTTTGACCGGCTTGACCCCTGGGTATTACATGATCTCTTTCCATACCACCTTCCCCTTTCCCCCAAATATTTCCTACTAATAATTTATACTAAATAATCCTGGCTTCACCGTATGTTTTGACCTCTCGATAGGCCCTCAGCAGTGTCAAAAATAAGTAAAAAATTGCAGCTGTAACATTGTCATTTACGACCAGAAAAACAGAGATTGTTGTCTCTCATCTTTAGAGTTCCAAACCTCCGGCACTCATACTTTTATACAGAGGCCTGCTCAACACTTAAAAATTACATTGACCTCACTACCTTGCTCAGAGCTGTGAAAAATTGAGTGTCCTGAGTTCTGCAGCTAGGTCGACAGAAGAATTCTTCATTTAGGCTACATCTACACTACGGGGGGAGTCGATTTAAGATACGCAAATTCAGCTACGTGAATAGCGTAGCTGAATTCGACGTATCGCAGCCGACTTACCCCGCTGTGAGGACGGCGGCAAAATCGACCTCTGCGGCTTCCCGTCGACGGCGCTTACTACCACCTCCGCTGGTGGAGTAAAAGCGTCAATTCGGGGATTGATTGTCGCGTCCCAACGGGACGCGATAAATCGATCCCCGAGAGGTCGATTTCTACCCGCCGATTCAGGCGGGTAGTGTAGACCTAGCCTGACCTAGCTACTGCCTGGGGGACAGGAGGAATAACTATATCGATGGGAAAATCCTTTCTGTTGATGTAGGAGATATCTACACGATGGTACTATAGCAGCACAGAGGCAGTATCGTAGTTATGCCCCTGAAGTGGATGTCGTGTATCCATACCCTCAGTTCTGTCCCAGTACTCTGTTATGGTAAGAATATTTCAAGTGCCCGAAGCCTGCACAATGGCTGCCATAGGCCCTGTCTTAACCTATGGAGCCCCCATTTCACATTAAAAAATGGGGAGGAGAAGGTATAGGAGGAAAAACATTTCATGCTTAGCCTTAAATGCCTTTGGAATAATTAAAGTATTATTTAGTGGTGGTGTGTGTTAGGGATCAGTAGGGGATGCTAACAAAGAGCCATGCTCAGCTGCAAACTGGTCAGTTATGTCTTGGCTAGGGAGCATCAGAAGAGCCCATGGTCTAGTTGTTTCACTTGTGGGTTGTATACAGATAGCCATGAGCCGGTGGGCATGCAACTGCTCACACCGGCTGGCTGCTTGATCTCAGAGAGGAGGCCTCATTCCGTTCATCCAATATCCAGCCAGCTCTAGGACCAGAGTCAGAAGACAGAAGACAAAGACCATGACCTGCATGGTGAGCCAGCTAGATCCAGCCAGCAAAGCATGTAGCAAAATCAAGAACGTACCTGGTGTGCGCACCCAAAGCAGTCCAGGGGTTCAGAACACTGTACTACTTTCAAATTTGAATGATCATTTTAACAGATTATTACACTCTTTTAAAATGATCTTTTGCAGCAACCACAAAAAATAGCACATGAGATTTCATGTGACAGGAATGGGGTAGCTGTGGGGCAATGTGAAAGGAATAACTGGTGCATACGTGCACAGTTTTATCCACAGAACTAGCACTTTTTAGGGAAGTTGGATATACAGCGAAACCTGACTTGTGATGACTCAAGGGATTGAGAGACTCAGTGAGCACAGTTAGTCTTCAAAGACGGAGTTCAGCTGCACTCAATGGGCCTGATTCACCACTCCATTACACCAGCTTTATACTGGTATGACTCCATTTACGTCAATGTAGCTCCATTTAAATCAAAGGCGTTACGCTGTCATAAAACTGATGTAACAGCCTGGTGAACCAGACTCAATATCTAAGGGAAGGTACCGTAAGGCAGGAGATTGCCTAAGAAGGATGATCTTTTGTACACCTTTTCCTGTAGTAAAACTTGAGTTATAGCGTGGTAGAATGTGGGAGTGGCTTTCTGCTGCCTTGTCCCTCGTGTCGCCATTTACTCCTGTGCAAAATGAGTGTAAAATGTTACTTGTTACCAATTCAGAACAGCAGCAATTTGCAGCCAGTCTGCACCTGTGTGAGCAGTTTACAAAGGGAGCAAAGTAGTGGAGAACTGGGCCCTGAAGGTCCCAGATTGTTTCACACACTGCACTGTGCAGGTCCTGGTTACAGTAAACTCTGCTTACAGTAAGGCGGTTCTGTGGGAAAAAAAGACTTCTCCATAAGAGGGTTTCGCTCTGCATGTATAGACAAGTGCATGTCTGAATGTATGCGGGTGAGAGAGAGATGAGGCAGGTTTTCCAGGCCACCATTTTGTTCTTGCTCTGATAGAAAGCAACAAAATGGTTGCTATTAGTGCTCCCTTGGATAATGCCGCACAAAAATTCCAGATGTTAGCTCTGTGATCGGTCTGGATTAAAAGGAATGCTTTCTCTTGGCCCATGTGTAATTTCTGTGCAAGGAACAGCAATTACCCGAATCCTAACTACTGCATAGGGATTGAACCATGCAAACAGGGCATTTCTCATTGTGAACTATGGGCAGAAACTGCAATCTACCGTAGGCACAAACAGCTAATAAGCCCCAAATGAATGCACTCTACCTGCAGGGAAAGGGTTTATCCCCTAAGCAGAATCCTGCAGTATTTTCACATTTCACTCAGGATGTTAACTAGCATCACAGTTCGCACTAGAAGGACACATACTGCCAATGTGCTACACATTATTCACTTTACTTTATTTTTAATGCCATTCAGGCACAACATGGTGAATTCGGATGCAGATCCTAGCAGTTTCATGACCAGTTTGTAAGATTGTGTTCAAATTTTTATTAGTGTGATTGTTCTAGCAAACTGCTGCTCTCTTGGACGTGACAAGCCCAGTTTTGAATTTCACATGGGGGAACTGTAAGTGAATACGATGCAGGTTGCTTAAAACAGTGGGTTAGTCAATGATTGTGTAATATGCTGCAACTGACAGGACCTCAAATGGAAGTGTCCACCAGTAACCAAAGTACAGTTAAAAAGGAAGAAACATGCCTAGAGACATACAAGTAGGGAGTCAGCAAGCCAAGGAAATAAGGGGCAGAGAACAGCTATCCCAAGATGGAGAATTTCTCATTTATTTGCTCGCTCCTTTGCACTGAGAAACAGAAGGGGTGCGGGGAACTAGGCCGGACAACATAGTTAAGATGTAGGCCAGCATTAAAAATGAGGATAAAACCTTGCAGCCTCTTTTCATCCCTTAAAACACACTGTACCCAGCTAACACATTAGTGAAACAGAGCAGCGGTCTCCTGACATCTTGTGGCTTCACTGCACAATACAACTAACACCCCCCACCCCACCGAGCCTGAAGGCACAAGTGTCAGCTGAAAAAGTTGACCTTGGCATTAACTACAGCCACAGGCACTGAAGATCCTTATATTTATATATAGCCTCTCTCAAATGCTGGATTGCTTCCCCCTCCACCCCGAAAGCACGTATGTGTTCAAGTGACACTGCATCTTCCTAGGTGCTTACATATGGACTTAACATGCTGTACACCAGAGATGGCTGCAAAGCTAAATCTGGGAGCTGAATTGGATTCAGAATCTGGGCCTGCCACCCTGCCTTTAATGAATCAACCAAAGACCCCGGATCCAAACATCCCAAGCTTTTCCAGATTTCCTCCCTCATCTTTGCCCCAGAAATTCATTATTTCCCAGGTTGGTGTTGGCCTTCAGTAGAGACACGGGATTTTATTTTCCCTCCGTAGAATATAAATAATTCCTTTTGGCTTCAATGGCCCAGCTTCATTCATGTCACTCTGGGGGAACCAGCAATTTTAAGAGCATGAGATAAAGATTTAAATTTTTAAGGATTAATGTAGCTTTTTGTTTAAAAATCCATTGTTGTTACAAACAATCGAAATTTACAGATTTCTAAAAAGTCAAATGTATGCATAATAGAGCTGAGGCGTGAAAACATTATCTACTATCTGTCACCTGAAAGCATCGTCTCATTCTTGAATGGATTCATGAAGGAATCTTTTATCCTTCTTCTGAGCAGTTGTTCCTGACTTTGGTCTTTGCCCCAATTACTCTGTTTCAGAAGCTGGAAAGGAATGAACCATACTGAATAATCACAAGCACAGAGAGCAAGTCACCTTCTTGGTGTCTGGGTCCCACTGGGTCTCCCTCTTGTTATTCATCACACTGGAGTTTTAGCTCGTGAATGGCACTGCACTGGCAATTAGAGAAAACAGCCCTAGCCAGATTCGGAGCCCCCGGAGAATACCAACACCGGAACTGGAGAGAGCTCAGACTGCCCGTGATGTGAGTATTATGCAGAGGTGCTGTGTGTTGAGTACTAGGTGGGGAGATAAGATGCTTCTCATATATTTTACAAAGTGCATTGCACTTGTTATCTACTACAGATGGCCAGATTACCATACATGGGAAAATAGATAAACTACACTATGCGCAAAATCCCTCTGAAGTCCAGGCAGGGAGGCGTACTCCATCCCACAGAGGGTGGGGGCTCAGTTACCTCTGTGGCACTGTCCCTCCCCCGGCTCTGGGAGCCAAAGAGGGGGCAGGCTGTGAGCAGGAAGGCCAGAGTTGGGGCCAGGGGGGATGCATACTGTTCCCTGTCAAGCCCAGAAAAGTAAGAGAGCCAGAGGTTATATTTCAGAGTAGCAGCCGTGTTAGTCTGTATCCGCAAAAAGAACAGGAGTACTTGTGGCACCTTAGAGACTAACAAATTTATTAGAGCATAAGCTTTTGTGGACTACAGCCCACTTCTTCGGATGCACGAAAGCTTATGATCTAATAAATTTGTTAGTCTCTAAGGTGCCACAAGTACTCCTGTTCTTTTTTTAGAGGTTATATTGACATTTTTGTGTCTAGGGAAAGTGACAATGTGCAGGGCAGCCTGGTGGCGGGGGATAACTGCAAGGGGCTAGGAAGCCATGGAGAGGCAGCAGTTCCCCCAGGATCTGTGTGAATCCCAGCTGATTTGCAGGGATAGGAGTTAAACCCACTGGTTCCTTGGCCAATACCCTCCTCCCATCACTTCCCAGGAGGACTTGGAGAAAACTCTCACTCCTAGGCCAGGAAGCCCCTGCTGTGGACTTTCCTGTAGGGGGATGCAATTGGGCTCACTATTACAAAATTAGCCAGTTTTCCAATTTAAAAACTCTGGTAGTTTCTGAAACCGGACTAAATAACGCAAGAGATTTCTCCCAGCCTCGGCTCCTGTGTGAACCCATTTTAAATTCATATAACGTATGTACTTTATGAATCACACCATGGATCAGATTCTGCTCTCTGTCACATCATACAACTGACCCTCTTAAGTTCAGTGGGTTTGCCAGGGCTCAGAGCTGAAATTTGATCCAATAAACATATGCAATATACCACAATGAAACCTATGCTAATAGTTGCCTATATTAAGGTACCTCAGTCTTATGCAAGCACTTTACAATATCACCAAAGTCAGCTTTCAAGTTTAACTATATTAACCCTTTAAAGTCTACCACTAATGTGCAACTGACTGTGACTTGTGGCTACTCTCTTAAGACAGGTTATAAACTGAAGATGATTACCAAGTGTTAAATAAAACAAACATGTAACCAAATGGAAATTATTAAATGCTCAAAGAAATTCCCTTTCAAATATTTATAATTAGGTGTAGAGATTTCTCATATCTATATAAACACACAGTCTGTACAAGTGTGAATTTCCTTGACAGAAACAATTCACACTTATGAAAATGTAATGGTTGTCACGACATGTCTTGCTGCTGCAAACTAAAGTCATCGGTTTCTCTCGAATGCTAAACAGGGTAAAGGCAGCTGTGATTTGCCCTTCTTTGCACTGGCCAGCTAAAGTGGGGGAGGGGTGAGTTGTCCTCACTAACTTGGTCCTTGAACTAGCCAGAGTACAAGGTGGCTTTGTTAGAAGATGGGTTATTACTCACTGGGAAGTACTGCTGTGTTGATATTACTAGCTGAATTTCACTTAGAAGGCTAGCTTCTGCACCAGGCTAGAAGCTGAGTCTCCCAGAGAATATACAGCGTCTCATATTGACTCAGCGCCACCTGTCTAGAAATACATAGTTCTCAGAACATTTCTTTGACTTTTCCCCCTATAATTAGTATTTGTTTCTCTCTCAATTTCCTGTCAAATCATTGTAAGTGTGGCCACACTTTAAGAAGTGGCATTTAACTTAAAAATACAACGTCCCTCCTCCCCATTTTAGGAATATCATAGTTAGCTACTGAAAAGACCAATTAGGTCGTCTTTCTCCTTACAGCTCCAGAATATAGTTAGCCTCCCAACAGGGGATATACAGTAGCAGATATTAAAGTGATTCTACGCTTGTGTGTGTGTGTGTGTATAAGCGAAAGAGAAAAATGTTACCTTACATCAGCAGCTGCATGTGGAGAAGAATTGACACAATGGCATGTGTAGGGGGCTCATTTGAATAAGTAACAAGAGGAAAGAGAAGAGGAAAACCTGTGATTTATGTCCATTTAGTTATTTTAAGTGACAGAATGCTTATCCACAAACTGGCTACAACTGGCTTTCTTCCGTGGGCAAATACCCTCTTTGCAGCTGCTAGAGCTCAATGCTCAGCACCTGAAATATAAGACCTAGCATAGCTAGTGCACTGTAATAATAATATTTAACTTGTTTGTCACATTGAGAATTTTTTTCAGTGATTATTTTTCCTGGTGTGTATGTATTGATTTTAAGATTTCAGAATCACAATGCAGAAGGCCCATCAATATGGAAAGGCAATCTTGAATATACACATGCAGACTGTCTGGATGGATAGCCATATTTTTTCACTGAAGAATTTGTTTAGGTTAAATAAAAGAAACAGGCAGAAACCCGGGGGGGTTCATTTGGTGGTGCTCTCTCTGTTCTGCTTGGCTTCTCAGCTTTCAATAGATCCCAAGGTCAGGCAGTTGTTTGTTGCTAGGCCAAAGTGGCAGCCTCCCACCCTAACAATGCTGCTATCTTCATATCATCTGAGTGATGGGGGCCACATTGTGATGCTTTGGCAGTGTTGCTAAGGAGGTTGCTAGGTTAGATTGATGTCACAATGTGGGTTATAAATTGCCTTTACCCTGCTGGCCCTTACTTGGCCCCATAACACAATGATCTAGTAGATGGCACCGAAGTCTTCAAATGATACATTGGAGCAACATGTTAAGACCCTGAACTTGGCAGCAAACGTATGTGGTATCCATTGAACAAAGGGACCACTTGTAATATAGTGAAGTAAATAAGCAAATTGCTTTTGATACTACAACCAAAATAACGATGCATTCTTTCATGTCCAGAAATTAACAAAAGTGTAGTGACAGAATCCCCGAGTTTGTGACCCAAGTGCATGCACTAAAAACAGGGCATTCAGTTAACAAGGACACTCTGCACTTTATTTACACTATTCCTGAAAGAAGAACGTTTTTAAAAGGCATCAGAGAGTGAGTGAGCTGAACTATAAATGAGCCGGAAGTGTGAATTTCCCAGCTTTGAGTGGCGTGTGCCCAGAACCTCAACAATACCAAAATATACCAGAGTCCTCTTTACATGAGTGTCTGTTTATTCTAGTACAAAAGCGGCCGGGCCCGTATTTACACTGAATTATTTGCAATGCATGTTCCAAAGCAGCCTCCACAGAAGATGCGTGCCACTTGCCGATTGCCAAAAATAACTGCTGAAGAGTCATTTTCACAGAATTTTTTTCAAATTCATGAATAGAGCAAAAATGAATGTTCAGTCAGTCATTTCAGTTCTACAGTGCCTACATGTGTGTGGGGTTAATTTCATTTTTAAAAAGAATAAATAAAAATAGATCAACATTCATGCCCTTCAGAGCTGTGCTGATTTAATAAGTAAATATATCATTAGGCAGGCTTTTCTTTATGCACGACGTCTTGATAGCTGGGCTTTAGCCGCACACCTCTCATTAGTGTTAATGAAATTTATGTGGCTAAATCCCCATGCATTGTGTTGAGCATATACCTCAGTATATTTATAATTATTTTTAAAGATTGCATTACTCTCAAGACAGATCAGAACCCAGCTCGTACAAGGCCATTCTGGTCCATAGGGTGAATACATATTTATAAATGTTTTAAAAATGCATATTATATTTACTCCACAGAGCATAACAGCTCTGCTAGCTAGCAACACATATTAAAGGAGGTAACCAAAAATCCAGAAGAAATGTCTTTGAAAAATAGTTAATACACAGGGGATACTGCAGCCTTTTTAAAGATTAATTTCTTGGCCATTTACAATGTGGTTTTTATTATTAAAAGCTATTCGACCCTATCACTCAAAAGCATGCTTTGTACATTTCTTTTACTCTTATTGGGCCCCATTCTGATCTCACACTGCTTTTATACAGACTTCAATGGCATGAATTCTTGATTTACACCAAGGTGAGATGAGAATCAGGCCTACAGAGTTTGAGGATCACATCTAGCCCACCATACTCACGTGCAGTCCCACTGAAGTCACTTGTACTCACTGGGTACATCTACACAGCAGTTAAAGCTGGCCTGTGTCAGGTGACTTGGGCTTGCCAGGCTTTGGCTGTGGGGCTGTCAAATTGCTGTGTAGACATCCGGGCTTGAGCTGGAGGCTGAGCTCTGGGACCATGTGCAAAGGGAGGGTCCCAGAGTCCAGATTCCTGAGCCCAAATGTCTATGTAGCAGCTTTTAGCCTTGCAGCCCAAGCCCCTGAACCCAAGTCAGCAGCATCAGTGCTATATTAAGGGCCATGAGTTGCTCTGCCACCCCCCACCCTCCATGAGAGAAAGGATGCTCCCCTCCATGAGAGAAAGGATGCTCTAGTTGTTAGGGTGCTAGCTGAACACCTGGGTTCAATTCCCTGCTCTGTCACAGATGCCCTCGGTGCCCTTGGGCAGGTCACTGAGTGTCTATCCTGCAATCACAGGGTGTGAGTGCAAGCTCAAGTAACGTACCTGAGCAAGCTTTAATCTAGCCTGTGGCAACACACGTTTCAGCACAGGCTAGCTGTGCAAATAATTACCCAGGGTTCCAGGCAGGCTTCTACAGCCTTTGCTGAAGCACATCTCACCATGTCTTCACTGCTCAGGACCTGAGCTAGCTAGATTAAAGCTAGCTCGAGTAGGTCTACGCAAACTGTGATTGCACTCTATGACTGCAGTATAGACATAGGGGGGGTCTCAGTAAGCCATCTGTAAAATGGGGATAACAGCCCTTCTGTGACACAAAGGGTGTTGCAAGGGTAGTCATTACTGATTGTGAGGTGCTGGGATGGTGAGGGGGGAGCCATATTTGTACCTAAGATAGAGATGTAAATAATTGTTCCTCAGCTCCAGAGAGCCCCTCTTCCCCGCCTTAAACCAGCTGCTTAGTATGGAAGACAGGATTTAGCTGTAGATAAACAGGATAATTTGCAGTGTATTTATTACTGCGTAAAGAGCATGGGAGGAGGTATTCTCATTCCTGTTACACTACTCAGTATATGAAAATTCCCGTATTGTCAATACTACAGAGGCCTGATAACACAGAACATTCCAAGGTGACTTATTTTAATGGAGGTTACACACTACAACTGTGGCTTGGGTTGTTACTTTAGCTCTATGCCTGATGATACAGTGTGTACCCTTAATACTGAAATGTACAGTTCTTCGAACAGGTTAAAAACAAATATATATATATATATATATATTCAATAATGTGCTCTGAGGCTTTCACGGGCTATGCCAAGATTCAGTCCAAAGGGAATTTTTACAGCCAACTTGTAAATTCCCGAAAAGAAAAGCTTAGAACAAGACATGTTGACATAGTCTTAACTACAGTGATAACTAAAGCTGGTTTGTTGGGAAAGAAGCAAATAAGTTTCAGGCAGTAAGGCAAGAGTTGCGTATGGAAGGTGAGGCAGCTAAATGTGTCCTCTGAGAATCCCTGGAGGCTGTTGTGTGAGACAGCATGAGAAATGAAGCTGAAGCAGATTGCAAGGCAGGCAGAGGAAGAAACTCGTTGGAATTTGTTCATTTTCATTAAAGGGAAGGTGAATTTATATATGTATAAATATATCAGAATTTCTTCCCTCCAAGGCGATCAGCGGGCTGCTAGCATGTCAGTGCTCGCCTTCTTACCTTCGATGGCTCTGACTTATTTCTTCGTATCGGAGATCCCACAGAGGAACATGCAATGAACTTTTGTGTGTAATCCCATTCCCTCAATGGGGGCAGGAGCAGGCTCTTTGTTTGCAATCTGTCCCGTGTCTCTTAAGAAGAAGAAGAAGAAAAAATCCCTCCACAAGCGAGTCGGGTTTATTTCCAAGTTGTGGGACACATAAGAATCAGAAGTTTGAGATTTTAAAATAACAATCAGCAATAGACTGATACCCTTTTGCACATCTGTACTGGGCCAGAGTCTGATCTACATGTCAGTGGAGTTACCCGAGGCTTGTACTGCTGTAACTGGTGGTAGAATCTGACCCACAGGTAAACACAAACAGCTCCTGAGACTGGGATTTTTGGACAATCATAGAATCGTAGGACTGGAAGGCACCTTGAGAGGTCATCTAGTCCAGTCCCCTGCATTCATGGCAGGACTAAGTATTTTATAGATCATCCCTGACAGGTGTTTGTCTAATCTGCTGTTTAAAATCTCCAATGATGGAGATTCCACAGCCTCCCTAGGCAATTTACTCCAGTACTTAGCCATCCTGACAGTTAGGAAATTTTTCTTAATGTCCAACCTAAACCACCCTTGCTGCAGTTTAAGACCATTGCTTCTTGTCCTATCCTCAGAGGTTAAGGAGAACAATTTTTCTCCCTCCTCCTTGTAACAACCTATTATGTACTTGAAAACTGTTATCATGTCCCCTCTCAGTCTTCTCTTCTCCAGACCAAATAAACCAATTTTTTTTCAATCTTCCCTCCTAGGTCACGTTTTCTAGACCTTTAATCATTTTTGTTGCTTTTCTCTGGACTTTCTCCAGTTTTTCCGCATCTTTCCTGAAATGTAGCGCCCAGAACTGGACACAACACTCCAGTTGAGGCCTAATCAGCACAGAGTAGAATGGAAGAATTACTTCTTGTGTCTTGTTTACAACGCTCCTGCTAATACATCCCACAATGATGTTTGCTTTTTTTTTTTTTGCAACAGTGTTATAAGTGTTGACTTATATTTAGCTTGTGGTCCACTATGACCCCCAGATCCCTTTCCGCAGTACTCCTTCCTAGGCAATCATTTCCCTTTTTGTATGTGTGCAACTGATTATTCCTTCCTAAGTAGAATACTTTACATTTCTCCTTATTGAATTTCATCTTATTTAATTCAGCCCATTTCTCCAGTTTGTCCAAATCATTTTGGATTTTAATTCTATCCTCCAAAGCACTTGCGCCCCTCCCAGCTGGGTATCATCTGCAAACTTTGTAAGTGTACTCTCTGTGCCATTATCTAAATCATTGATGAAAATATTGAACAGAACCTATTACAAGAGGTGTAATATACACAGCTGGAGGAATATGCACAGCTGGAGGAACTATTTCCCCACCACACATGATGCCATTTTTTCATTTTTGTTACATTTATTTCCCCAGAGCCAGCCCATATTTGTTTTTATTCTCTTCAGTTTTCTCCCAGAGGTTACGTGGCAGGGGAAGGGAAGAGTTTTCCGTTCCTCTGGCAGGAGTACAATCTTCAGGGTGGGGTGTCAGTGTGATGTCCTCTCCCACTGGAGGAATCAATCTATGGGTGGGCCAAGCTCCCGCTCAGAGTGGTGGCTCAGGTCCAGCCTGATCCCACTCACATTGCTTTCAGTGGGGCAGGTCAGCCCAAAGCCCTCCTGCTTCTTCTTCAGGGTTTACTTCTAAAATGCACCATATTTCCTAAATGCTTAAGCGGGAAAGTGACTCCATCCTCTTTTTAATGTTTACTTGTGGGAGGCAATAATCTAATTAGTAAATAGCAAGAAGGTTTGTTATGAGCGAGAACAGTTTAGAATCACAATGTCGGGGAGAAAAGGTTGATACTTCTCTTCCTTTCCTCCCCAATCTGTGCTCCCTCCCATCCCCAACCCCTGGCAAAATCCTGAAGTAATTTCCCTGAGGTGAGGGGAGGGGAGAAGATGGGACTCAAAAGGTGGAGAGAGCTACAGCCTGAGAGGGAAAACCAAAACAAAAACCATTATTAAAGAGTCAACCCTCAGACAGCTGTGCTGTTAAATGAAGCTCAGGGCCGGACCGTGAACCACTTACTCACCCTGGTACACAGCACATGCATCTGCTCACTTAAGGGCAAAAGCAAGCATGTTTTTACTGCAGGCTGAGCATGTGCCTTTGAACACAGACTGCATTTTTCAAAACAAGATCTCAAATATACAGCAAAAATTTGGGGCAATCTCTAGATTCTCCTTTCAGCCTTTTCTAGGAACCAATGTATTAAGCACTCAAAGGAAAATTCCTAAGGTTGGGTATGCATCTCCAACAATATTATTCACCTGGGCCCAAATTGTCATAAGTGAATTTGGCCGCCTCAGCTTGAGACACCTGACAATCTGTTTCCAGAAGTGCTGAGCACGCGCGTCTCCGAGTAAAGTCAGTGGGAACTGCGGATGCTCGGCACCCTTTGAAAATCAGGCACAGCGTGTCTCAGCCTCAGCACCCAAAGGCAGAGACCACTTGTGACAATGTTGCCATCTGTACACATGGTTCACAGACAGGTCAGAAGATACAGTCCCTGCCCCAAGGAGCTCACAGTCTAAATGCACACGCTAACAGCAATGCAGGATGCAACCTAAAAGGAGAGCGACTGAGCAGAGATGTCCTCCTAGTTCCAATGGCTTCTTAAACATTTGTCTTTAATGGTTAAATTGTAATATAAGCTAAGTGACAGGATGATGATGTGAGACGGGGTGGCCGGTTAGTAGTGGAAGGCAAGCAATAAAGAGAAGGATTTGGGGAGGGGACTTGGAGAGCAGAATGAGACTCTGGAATTCTCACCTGCTCCATAAAAGCAGGGATTTGTGCATCTCCACATTTCTGAGTAAATAACGAACTCAGAGTCACAGCGCTAATGCACCAGTAGTGAATCCAGGAAAAATAGTGCAGTTAAAGCAATAGCTCGGTGGGGGGGGGGGGGGGGGTCATTGTTTTCTTTGGCAAACAGAATACATCCTGACTGTAAGTCAGAGAGGCTAACTGTAGAATGAGCTTTTATGCTTTTCTTCAGAAAGTTCATTTTTCCTAGGTGCTTCCCAGATCAGTGAGTGCCCATCAGGTGAATGGAAAATAAACAGGCCAACAAGAACAGTGTGTTTAAATTGCAAATATTAAGTGCAAGATTCATAATATGGTACTGGCTTTTGCTTCCCCCTTCTGCTTAACTGGAGGTCTCTTACAATGCTTGTTAAGAGCACCCTCTCCTGGTGCTAGGGTGAAAGAGACTATAGAAGTATTGTAGCTCAAGCCAATAAAACAAATCGGTACGCTGACTCTGTCTTGAAATCTGGTGTGGTTGAGTTATGCACTCTTATTGCTCTGCACTCCAAAATGAAGTAATATTTCCTAGCTAGAATGCAGGTCTGTGTCTCTGTGATTTTGTGTGTGTGTGTGTGTGTATGTGTGTGTGTGTGTGTGTGTGTGTGTATTTAGCCTCAGGTCTCTGTCTCTCACATAGGAATATGGCACATAAAGTAGATTTATAACGACACAATAGGTGGAGGCATACAGCCACCAGAGATAAGCATGGGGACACTTTCCCATTATATACTGAGTCCCAGCTCATGGTTATGATTCAAAGTACTGTCAGCAACAAAATGGCAGCATGCAGCACTGCAAGGGTTTGCTGAGGTATCTATACTGTCTCTAGGTGACTGATATGACTGTTTTCTCTTTTGTACATCTTTCCATTTTGAAGGCGGCTCCCTGTTTGTGGGCAGCTGTAATTAGAGAGGCGGACTGAACGCTGAGTGTTACAAAGGACGTATTCACGGTGCTCTCCCAGGAATACATCACTTTTTTTGTTTTTGTTAGGTTGGCTTTGTTCCTGTTGATCTAAAATCTGTGACATTTGCCCTGAAATGATAATACAGCTCCGTATATGGAAGAACATTGTGTCTCAGATGCTGCTGCTGTTGAGGAACTTTATCTGCTAATGCTTTTAAAAAATCACAGCCTTTCCCCATTTCAGTTCATCATGATTTTCAGGAAATGCGCAAGTTTTAAAGAAAAAATCTGGTACTTTTGGGATGCCTGCATGCTAGGAAGTTTTCACAAACCCCAGTTTGAGCACAGCTGGCCAATCAGAAAGCTATCACTTCCTACTGAAACCCAACTGCTCTTCAGCAAAATCACTTCCCTTTTCCTACATAGCAAACCAGCCACTTTTTCTTTTCATGTACTAACTTCTTCAGTGAATTGAAAGGGATTTTTGAAATAAAAGATTGTGAACAGTGATCTAGGGCATGGAGCAAAAACATGGACCCTTGCAGGGAGCCATGGGAAGATATATGCGATGTATGCGATGGTCTGAAGTAAATAGGATGAAATTAAATAAGGATAAATGCAAAGTACTCCACTTAGGAAGGAACAATCAGTTGCACACATACAAAATGGGAAATGACAGCCTAGGAAGGAGTACTGCAAAAAAGGGATCTGGCGGTCATAGAGGATCACAAGCTAAATATGAGTCAACAGTTTTACACTGTTGCAAAAAAAGCAAACATCATTCTGGGATGTATTAGCAGGAGTATAGTAAACAAGACACGAGAAGTAATTCTTCCGCTCTACTTCACATTGATTAGGTCTCAACTGGAGTATTGTGTCCAGTTCTGGGCGCCACATTTCAGGAAAGATGTGGACAAATTGGAGAAAGTCCAGAGAGGAGCGACAAAAATGATTAAAGGTCTAGAAAACATAACCTATGAGGGAAGAGTGAAAAAATTGGGTTTGTTTAGTCTGGAGAAGAGAAGACTGAGAGGGGACATGATAACAGTTTTTAAGTATATAAAAGGTTGTTACAAGGAGGAGGGAGAAAATTTGTTCTTCTTAACCTCTGTGGATAGGACAAGAAGCAATGGTCTTAAACTGCAGCAAGGGTGGTTTAGGTTGGACATTAGGAAAAGCTTCCTGTCAGAGTACTTAAGCTCTGAAATAAATTGCCTAGGGAGGTTGTGGAATCTCCATCATTGGGGATTTTTAAGAGCAGGTTAGACACCTGTCAGGGATGGTCTAGCTAATACTTAATCCTGCCTTGAGGGCAGGGGTCTGGACTAGATGACGCCTCGAGTTCCCTTCCAGTTCTATGATTCTATGATTCTATCACTAATACATGGAGCGACAGGAGAACTGGAAGAGGGACAAGCTGAAGGAATGCGGGTGAAGGAATTCTCTTCTAAAGAAAAAGGGTGATGCCTTTGAGATGTGACAAGGGTGTTCTCTGCCCCAGAGAGTGTTGGAGGAGGATTTGGAGGGATCCCAGGAAGGGGGAAACTGAGGCTGAGTACTTACAGGGTACTTTCCTGCCATGCTTGGGGCACTTAAGGAGGACTTGCCTTGTTGCACCATCCCTAGTATGAAACTACTGTATAATACATCAGCTACTGTGTTCTAGCCAGATTTGAAGTGAAAGGTCGCTCCAAACTAGACACAGTTTGTATCCAGATTTGGATCTAAAATTTCAAAAGTTTTGGATCAGGCCGATCGCTACTAAAACCAAGCACAAGTCTCCTAGCTCTATTCAGACTTGGGACTCTGCTGACTAACCTGACTTTTGGAATATGTTGCGAGCATTGGTTAGACTAGGTGTACACCGACATGAACTGTGGAGTCTATGTTTGAATTGGAAGTGCCATTTTCATCCATAGCATCACTTCACTGGCTTCCTGAAGCGTACCCTGGGGAGGTTACACTTCGATGTGAACTATATGAGCAGCATAACCAAGTCCAGGTTCATTCCAGATGTTTCTTCCCTTCAGACTTGATCAGAAATCGCATCGGGCCTATGCCATTTTTATTTCCTAAGATTATCTGAGAGGCCATGGAACGATACTGTGCCAAACCACAGCCACGAAAAAATTATAAATAGTAATGACCATCCCACACCTGAAAGAAGAAGGCTGTAATGATGCAGTAGGGTAACCAGTCAGAAAGATGTCCTTTAAGTGAAAGGTATAATTGCATAAGAGAACACTAATTGAAGAGACCATGTTTTGATTATTAATTCCTCATTTGCCTGGGTGAGGGTATGCCACTCCTTGGCTGGCTCTGTTGAACTGTTCAGTATGTCACTCTACCATCCTAACATCATCCTCCCAGCATCCCGCAGCTCCAGAGTCCTCATGTTAATGTCATAGGAGGGTTTGTAATGCTAGTACCTGCTTAGCTCACGCACATTAACTAATGAATGTCTGTCCAGTGCTTTGAAGATGTAAATCCAGAATGCAAGTGCCAAGTATTATTGTTATTAGGGATTGGGGAATGCACTTGGCCCACTCAAACACTGCGGGTTTAAATGAATGCCAATGTTACTGGTGATGCAGTCTGCTTAGGAGAGGTTGTGACAGGGTGTGGGGGAGGAGAGGAAGAGTCAGTAGATATTGCATATGACGACTTATGTCATCCTAGCTTTTAAGAGGATCTCTTCTATCTTCCCATGAAAGATAGCACAGGTTTCCCTTTCGGTACAGAAATGGTGGATCACCATTGGGGAAAGAAAGGACTGATATTACAGGAAAATTTGTTTACAAACTAGGCAGCAGCCTCTCCATAACTAGGGTTGCGAGCCTCTTCCCTGATTCTTGTCCCATTATAACTTTAATGTGGAACATTGGTTTGGCCTGAAAATTGCTGTATTTATTCTGAAGGCAAAAGAGTAGTTTGGAAAAAAGCAACCCCAAATCAAATGGTCTCTGAGTTACAGGGCATTAACATTTCAACTCCGGTTCATTTTTTATTTTCCCCCTGAAGTTTATTTCTCCTTCCAGCTCAACCACAGTTTACTTCTACCCCTTCAAACTTGTAGCTAGTTAAACTTCCTTGAAAACAGGTGGCTTTGTCTACGTTTGAAGAAAATAGGAAGAAATTAACCAAAGTTATTATTAATTCAGGGCCAGCTCCTACTCCTATTGATGTCATTGGGAGTATTCTGCCATTACTTCAGTGGGAGCAGGATTGCTCTATATTTTTGTGCAAAGATGTTTCTCTTGGTTGGTGCAGACTAGAAGGAACATCAGACTATTTCTATAAATACCAGCCAAGAGATCTTCCTTCTGCTCAGGTAGCAGGGACCTGTTTTCTGGAGCTGGGAGAACACTTCCAAATCTGCCTCTGCAGGCGTGTGCAGTTTATTATGGAGCGGGGACAGTCTTTCCATAATTATAGTCACAATCCTAGTCCCGTTATAAAGCTGATTGGAATTCCCTGTGGAGGGCCAGTAGTGCTAAAATAAATAAAGAAATAAATCCTCGTGTTTCAGATTTGTGGGACCAATTCTTATTGCAAACTAGGAACGGGTATGATTCTAAAGAAAATCTAATGACTTCATAAGTCTATCATAACTGAAAGGCAAGGAAGCTGGGTATCACGGAGGAAGCTCTTACTCTGCAGTTTCACAAAGAGAAATAGAAACTCAGGAAGTGACGGAAATAGCTTTTGTGTATGTTACAGTTACGCATTTCCCACAATATGGAATCAGAGCAGGTGAGTGCAGAGGTGAGGTCTCTGCTTTAAAAAATTGTTCTATCCTCATTCGTTCACCAGGGCTCATTTTACATTCCACAGGTCCCCAAGCAAAACCAGGGTCCAAGGTGCTGGGGAAGGAACTGAGTTATGAATTGCCTCCTGCTTCTGTCTGGCAGATAAAGGGAGAAGGAGGATATGGATGGGGAGAGTTTCCTTCCCCTGCAGACTTTCTGCTGGAGGGGAGAGCAGGCTGGACAGTGAGTGGCCAAGTGCAAACCCCAAGTGGTTCCTTGTGCCCAAGGCTGGCCCTGAGTATATGAACATTCTGGACTTCATTAGGTGACATTTCAAAACTGAGCCATCAAGTTCTGAACATGTTTTTAAGTTTTTCTTTTCTTCATTCATACACTTGATTTTCTCCCCTATAAGTGTATATTGCAAAGAGGGGAAATCAGGAGCATTTCATACCATGCATAGCAGCAGCCAAATCTGTTTTCAAAGCTCCAGTTAAAGACAAAGAAGCCTCAATGCGTTTTAAAAGCTGCCGTCCTGGCTTCAACTCACTTACACAAACATTCATGGACTTAATTTACCTAGACAAAATGATTAAAAGCCTAAACTGATCAAATGTACATGTGAGCAAAGCCTTCCATCATGCTCTCGGGGGAGGGGGGGGTATTTCACACACACCCTGTTTGAGAGATCCATTTTATAGCGTCAAGGACAGCTCTCTCCAAGAAAAAAAGAGATGTTGCCAAGATACCAGATGTGGTTCCATTCAAGACCACTCATAGGAGCAATTCAAGATGAAATCAAATTAGATGTGTTGGTTATACATAGCGCAGCCTGCTCAGGATACTAAATGACAGAGTTTGCCAATAATTAAGTGAAATCTCAGAGATGATGAGTCCCCAGAGCTCTGTGGGTTATGTCGGTCTAATTCTAAGTGTCATCATTATAGCAGAAGAGCAGAATATTCTGCACAGGCCACAGAGAGGGAATTGTTGCTGTGGGTTATTAGCTTTTTACATGCACTATTAGAGGGCAGTGCAGTGCTTCATTACAGGTATCTCTGTTATTACACTCTCTTAACCTTTCCCTGTTATAAAGCTCCTGAAGTCTGACTGCCATTTAATAATTAATACTTAGCACTTACTGTACAATGCCGTTTTCATCTTCAAAGCACTTTACAAGCCTGCAATTAATCCTCCCCAAACCTCCTAAGAGGTAGGTAAACCCAGTTATTCTCATTTTACAGATGGGGAAACCGAGGCAGAAAGGTTGTCACTTAACCCAGGGCCACAGCGATACTGACAGTGTTACAGCCAGGAGTAAAACTCAGGAGTTTCTGTGCAGAAACTGATATGGGACAAATTATTTTAATTTCGGTTCCGGTGCACTGGGGGAAGAAGATTCAGGGATCCCTTTCCAACACCTTAGCACATGCAAAAGAGGCTGCTCTCATTTGACTGGAGAGTGCTAGAGCTAGAGCTACCACCTGGCCAGTATTTGACCAGCCTGGCCAGTTCTTTTATGGATTTACAAATTGCCAGAAAAATAATTTAATCTGCTGGTTTCTTTTTTTAAAATGGGTCTAAAGATTTGCATTCTTATCACAATGCACTGGGATATCTAATGTTAAACATTTGTGTGTCCAGCTATAGATGCTGCTGCGTTACCATTGCCGCAGTTTAAGAGATAACAGATTAACACTGTTGACAATACAGCAGCTATCTGCCCACCAACATGTAAGTGCACCGCACGCGTGTGCGTGTGAGAGAGGGTTTGAGTCACAGGAGAGTGAGGAGACCTGTGATGGTATCAATCTCACCTGTATGTGTTATCGCTCTGGATACTATAAGAAGCTGTTGAAAGGGGGGGTTCCGGACTTGTCTTGTGGTCGGGGGTTGAGGTTGTGGTGGGGGAGGCTGGGTTTTTTTGCATTTGAAAGGTGGTAACCCAATAGCCAGAGGGGGCTCCTCTGGGTGGGCCTGCACTAAGGGGACACTGCTGGGCAGGTGTAACAGTCCCACTACCCAACATGTTCCCCTCCCACCTCAGCAACGTAGTGTCTTAGGAAGGCAAGACGGAGCTGTTCTCCTCTGTGCTGCACCTTGGGTGATCTGTTACATATGTACAAAATGGGTGTCCCACACAGGGGGAAGAGCAGGGCAGAATCAGGACCAGTGCCTACTTCCACCCCTTCTGCTCCCCTATGACCCCATTGTAAATAGGTTGTGGGAACTTCTAGCGTTGCAGTGGTGTTACTATTAAAAACGAAAAAATGAGCCCACAAATAGATTCAAACAGGGGTGTTCGCTGCTTCAGTCTGTCTGCACTGAAAAAAAACCCCGGTGTGTTCTTAACTCAGGTGAGCGAACTCCAAATAGCAGTGAAGACTCAGCAATTCATCTTTTAATGCAAATTAGCAGCTCAAGTTAAAACCGTGAGAAGAGCCTGGGCTTGAACTAGAGCTGCTGACCTAAGTTTAAAGCCGAATTGCCAAGTGTTCACTGCTGTTTTGACCCAAGTTTGCTAACTTGGGTCAAGACCACACCTTTTCTTTTTCTCTTTTTGTGGTGTAGATATACCCTTCGTGAGCATTTCGTTCAGATTTCGTGAACAAAAATGGTGGCAAATTGAATTGCAGGTTGGCTTGAGCACTCTCTGCAAAGGAATCAAAGAGGAAAGCATTTGTCTTTCTACAGAGAACATGAACCAAAACTTCATAGATAATCTTGATATTAAAAACAGAGGGAAATAATCATGAAACAAAGAAAGCCAGATTCAGAATGATTTGGATGGCACTGGTGACTGGGTCAGGAGAGGGATAATGCTGTTCAGTGTAGACATGTAAAATGCTTAGTCCGAAGGCAAGGAACTAAGTGAGAGGGTATGTTCAAAATTCAGCCACCATCATGTACATGAAGGAGGAAAAAGATCTGGGGATTGTTACAGAAAAATCACTGTAGCCATTAATGTGTATGACCACAGATAAAAAGACAAACACTATGTTACATCAGCAGAAGGATGGAATTCTGAGGAAAAGAGGGGATAGTGTTCGGGTCAAACCTGAATTGAGAGGAGTTGTGGGTGCTCTCCACTTCTCCTGATTTGGCCCTTCCTGTATATATTTAGGATTTTAGGCCCTGTCTAGACAAATACGGTGTGACAAGCTCGGGTGTAAATCTACAGTGCACTAGTGGTGCCGCTGCATACTAATTGCCTTGCTCCCTTGCACTTTGATCTACTCCCATTTCGAAGCACAGGTGATCAAAGTGCATGAGGGAATGTTTAGTACATGGCAGAATGGTCCACATGGACAGTTAGTGGGAGGCAAGCTAGTGGAGGGTAGATTCATACCCCTGCTTGTGGCATACTAACTGTTCATCTAGCCAAGCCCTTAGATCTCCTAATTGGAATCATGCATTTAGTCCTGGTTAGAGGTAGATTGGGGTTTGTGAGGCTCTGGGCCAGAGCAAGTGGGGGCTGCTCCCCACCTCTTCTGTCTGCAGTCCCCCCCAGCACTCCTGCTGGGGAAATGGGGTCAGGGCACTGGCACTTCCCCCCCACTCCTCAGCAGGAGCGCCGGGTGGGTAGGGCAGGGCAAGCCCCCACACCTCAATCCTGCTCCCTGGCAGGAGCACTGGGCAGGTGGAGCAGGTTAGGGCACAGGGGTGCCCATTTTTCTGGGGGCCCCCAATTGGCCGGGGCCCCTGGGCACGGGCCCCACTGGCCCAGTGGCTAATCTGCCACTGGTCTTGGTCACCATCCCACAGGAAGTATACTGTTGCCTTGAAGAGCATGTAACATTAGGTGTGAGAATCGCTTCAGTAGGATAGACGCTAGGAGGGGAAAACGTTAACGGAGGTGGGCTTATTCTGAAAGGAAAGAGGCAACTTGGAGGCTACCAGAGGAATGTTAGCAAATTTACGGGAGATACTGACAAAGTTCTTAGACATGTTCATGCCACTGCCAGTAAAGGGTTAAAACCTAAGAGGCATACGCTGAACATTAGGGCACTCCGGCAGGGCTATTTTACAAAAAAGCATTATAAAATTATTGCCTGAGACACTAACAAAGGCAACTGAAGCAAAAAGTTTAAATGATTTCTAGGGACGGTGCCCCAGCTGAAGGTTATAGTGAGAGAACCAGCAGTGCCGTTAACCCAAATGAGGTCAAGCAGGTTGGGCCTTAAGGTCTTTGCCCATTCCTCAGATTCTTTTTGTTCTTATAAGTCAGTTAGAGGGAAGCCCCCACCCCCAACCATTTAACTGTCTCATAAAGAAGTTTGTAAAGTTTTTTATTTTTCTGCAGATTGTGTCCTACAAAGTGGCTTTCAGCATTTCAGGCAGCGTGCGGCCAATGCATGCTTCACACTGTCTTTTGTTCTCGTTTATCCTCTGCACGTGCAAGGTACTTTATATGCTGACCCAAAGGTCTGCCTTGTCAATGTGAAATGCAGTCAGTAGAAACACTGTAGCCATTTAAAGCCATACTGTATTATGCTGGAACCTTGTGTGGGTCCTCTCTCTCTCCCACCTACATTTACTTTCCTTTATTTGCTTTCTTGTGCCTGTGTGAATGAGAAATGGGCAAACTCATTTTGTCACATTTCCCATCCACTTGCACGCCGCAGGCGGACGTGCATCATTGTTTTTTGGCCATGAGTGTTACCATGTTCAATGAATAGGAGAAGAGATTCTATTATGATAAGCCCGTAAGCAAGCCCCGGTAGACTTAAGAGATGCCAATGCAATTTCATTAATATATTATATGTTCTTTATAGGGATTTTTAATGAATTAATTAATTGGTTGATTAATTTTGTAATAGTTCACTTGTAAAACAGAACTTTTTTACACTTAAGTCTTCTGGGCATAAGGAGTTCTTAAGTTCACAGGCATATCGGGGAAGGATGCTCCAACCTGCCATAAGAAAGGCTTAGAATTCCCACCTCTTAAAGTTGGGGAATATTCTGGACTTGTTCACCACTCAGAATGCTCTGGTAATATGTCTAGTCACGGGTACTATGGGGTATGGATGGGGAGTGTACACCATATGCATAATGAATGGGTTAACTGGAGCTGGCGTGCTCAGTTAAGGCACCTAGTTACACCTGGAGGATGGGCCAGACCCAAGTAAAGATGAATCCCAGCTGGGGTGGAGCTGGGTGGTTAGTATAAAGAAAGGAAGCTCAGAGTAGAAGGTTGGCTACAGAGAGAGAGGGAAAGGACTTTGTAGTCCTGCTCTTGGTACTAGAAGGCGGTGAGACTGGCAGAGTTGAAGAGGAGTCCGAGGGGGAGAGTTGGCCTTGGGATACTCTCCTGAGTAAAGAAGTCTGTCAGGAGGTCAAGAGAGACACAGAGCACTTTCTGGGGTGGGGCAAGCACCAGTGGTGAGCACTAATAGGGCAGGATCTGGACTTCCAGGGAGAGAGAGCTCTGGAAGCTATTCAGTTCAGGAATGCAGCAGAGGAAACTGAAGAGGGATGAAAGGTCAAGTCTGAGGAGGGCAGAAGTCAGTTTAATTTTTTACTTTTGATTTGGGGATTCCAGGGGAAGAGTCCTGTGAGTCCTGGCCCTGAAAGAAGGGTGAACTTAGAGAGGCTTTGGCGCTTGAGAAAACAGAGAGGCCAGTTACTTACTGGTGCACATGAAGAGATTCTGGCTTCAAAGATAAGAGAAAAAAGCATGTAACTGTCTAGGCATGAAGTCACAAGCAGAGTGAAGGCTGTGATCTGCCTCCCAAGCAGTGTCATAGTAAGGTTTAGGAATCCCACTATAGGTATGAGGACATCTGAACAATCTGAAAGCTGTTAGTTACTGTTACAACTGTTCCTTGCGGATTTGTCCAACATCTTCACTCTTCATTGTGCCAGAGGTCCCATTTTATAGGATTTACTCTTGGTTTCTTGTAACAGAGGAATCCTTACCCTTCCTAGGCAAAATAAAGATCTGTCATATTGGAATGAATATGCATGTTACCAGAAATATTTAAGTGAAAGTATTACAACTGAACTTAGAACTTGCTCCTTATAAGGCTCTGATCCCTGTTCCAAGCCTATTGCCCTCTCTTCCAGTTTGATGAAATGTCTCCTTCTTCAAAGGAAGCAAATGTTATATTACAAAAAAAAAACAGTATTACAAATAAACACAGAAAGAGACGTTAATGCAACATTAAGGTTGCACAGTTAGAGATTTGGGAAATACGGATGTACGGTTCTATGTCAGTGTAAACGCATCCACGTATGCACACATGCAGTACTGCCTATTCTTGTTTTACTGGTTACATGTGTAGCTTAATATAACTCTCTCTAAAGACATACCTCAAAATACTCAGGATGTGCAATGTGGCTTCATATATTGGGCTATTAGAATGTTAACACTCGTGTTTCCTGACTATTTTAACTGTGCAGTTTGTCTTAATATAGATCTTGCATTTAATATCCTGGTTGTTTTAAAGTAAAAACATGGTCATCAAGTTTCCAGGGTGTCCAGTCCCCAGGTGAGGTAGAGGATTGTTCCATGGTGGCTTCTATTAACTGGCAGTGTACTTAAGATGAAGTGGTACAAAGCCCTGTACTACCGCTCTTTCCAGCCCTGGGGCCTACAGAGTCATTCCACTCTGTATACACTAGCCCAAAGCCCAGTGGCATGTGCCAGGTGGCAGAGGAGTTTTCTGTTGGGAAAACGTGCTTTTGTTACTGTAAAAAAACCACCCAAAACAAAAAAAACCTAATGTAAAACATCAAGAATTTCACACACATGCTGATACTGGCAAAAAGCCAGAAATATGTTGGTTTCGCTTTGGGTGTGAATATGTTTGAATATTGTAATTCAAAAGCATTTTTTTCAATGGAAAGATACGGTATGTTGCAACGGACTTTGCAATGATAAATATCAACTGTGTCATTTCTCTCACCAAAGGGGTTTTCCCACAGTGATATCGTAAGATGCAGTTCAAAAGGCCATACTGAGATTTATAGAGCTATATATTTAAAAAGTGGCATGTGAGTCATTTTGTTCAGCTTGAGTGTTTGACATGCAACCTTCACAGTTCTGCATGACTGAAAAAACAGCCCCATGTCCCCAGGTTCCAACAGACCTGAAGTGATTAGTGACAGTGTGTCAGTCAGGTCATACAAATTTGTGTGAGCAGTTAATCTAGCGAGCAGTTGCTTGTCATGTGACTAGACTTTTTGAGAGTTTTAGAACGTATTTGGGCAAATAGATTTAGTAACCACTGGTAAAAGGGCACAACTCCAATCAAACCAATGGAGTCGTGCCTGTGTACAACAGCAGTGAATTTGGCCCTGGCCGCTTGTGGATTATAATTACTATAGTTGTGGGATGAATGAAACATACTTGAAGCTGGGGGGTGTAACTGCAGCCCTTCATTGAAGATAGCTGTAAGAACAATTAAGCTCCTTTATAGCAGCCCCCCACCTAAAACAAAGGTACAGGGAAGTCTACCCAGGAATTAGAATATGTGAGTGGAGGGCTTCATTAGGTATTGTTTTGGGTAAAGGTGTGTGAAGTAGTACGTGACAGGAGAAGAAAGAGGAAGCACATTGAAATGCAGAGAGAAGGAAACTATGTACAGAGTCTGGACTATATATCTTCACAGGAAATGTGTCCAGTTCTACCTATATAATTATACTGGTATAGTGAGACCATTGTAATTAAACTCTTAAATGATTTTATCTTTCTCTATCCACTAAAAGTAAGGATTGCAGTACTGTTTCTATGCAAGCATTGCAAAGCCAGAGGCCAGCATTAAAAGGGACAAAGTCATGACCATCCTGTTCGTGTTTATCAGCCAATCCCCGGAGAAGTTCATTTATTCTTTGTTTTATGATCATTTTAATTAGTTTTAAAATCAAGAATGAATTCCTTCCCTCAGTGACTTGGAGCAGGACTCCCCAGCTCTCCCCGAAATAAATTCTCAGGGTACATCTACACTACAGGGGGGAGTCGATTTAAGATATGCAAATTCAGCTACGTGAATAGCGTAGCTGAATTCGACGTATCGCAGCCGACTTACCCCGCTGTGAGGACGGCGGCAAAATCGACTTCTGCGGCTTTCTGTCGGCGGCGCTTACTCCTACCTCCGCTGGTGGAGTAAGAGCGCCGATTCGGGGATCGATTGTCGCGTCCTGACGGGACGCGATAAATCGATCCCCGAGAGGTCGATTTCTACCCGCCAATTCAGGCGGGTAGTGTAGACCTAGCCTCAGAGCGTGAACAACTTCTGCTGTACAAGGCTGGAATGGGGAGAGAACTGTTTTATGGCATAACTCCAAAGGGAACTGCAGAAAGGTTACTAGTTGCTTAGGATTGAATAAGTATTTCAAATGCGAGCAATACTGGGAAGGAAGACTTAAAATCAAGGACCAAATCATGACCTCTTTGAAGTCAATGGGAACATTCAGTGGGGCTAGACTCGGGCAGCAAATGTGAATGTAACTCCCAGCTCCAGCAGGCTGCAATTATTTCCCCTTTCAGGGATAAGAAGGTCTCTAAAAAATACAAACCCCAAATCACCTCCTTCAACATGAACTGAATTTGAAGTGAATATTTATTTGCAGAGGCTTCAAAAAGCTAACTCCTATTTTACAATTATTTTACATTTGTGCATAGCCCTACTTCCTGGTTCTGATGAGGTCTGGAAGCCAAAGTTCCAAAATACTATGAGAAGGTGCTGTTCTTGTGAGTTTCTAACCAGTACGAAGGACCAGAAATATCTAGAGATGGGTCAAGCTGCAAAACTCAGATCTGGATTTTAAATACCCAAAAGGGAGCTCTAATCATGACCATTCTATGATATTATATGATCTGGCAGGTGTGAACCGAAGTCATAGGTTCAATAGTCGAAGTACTTGGTGTAGTTAGGGTTGCCAATTTTGGTTGGACATATTCCTGGAGGTTTCATCACACAACATAATCTTTAATTAAAGATTAATCTTTAATTCCTGGAGACTCCAGGACAAGCCTGGAGGCTTGACAACCCTCGTTAGTAAGGTGGTCATGATAGGCTGAACCGGAGTTATCCAGAGTATCATGGGATGAAACTGTACTCTACCCTTCCCTTCTTTCCTGTTTTAGTCAGTGGGAGTTCCTCTACTCCCCCTCTACGGGGGTTAAATTAAGCAGCAAGTTTCCCACCCTGCAGTCCTGTGAGTAGACTAATTTCTTGCACTGGGGAGTCCCTTTACAAAACTTGGGAAGGTGAAAGGCAGATTATGTGTCTCGACTTTCTAGGAAACTTGTTTTATATAAAAAGCTAATTTTAATAGAAGTGATGATGGCAGGTCAGTTAAGAAACAAAAAATAATATAACTATTTTATATCTGCAAGTTGTTTTAACCGCATTAGAGATTTCCTGCAAAGAGACAGCGTGTGTGTGTGTGTGTGTTTGTTTGTTTGTTTGTTTATGTAAGCAAAAGGGGAAAAATCAAGCCAGTGTAACAAGGAACTGCTCCCCCAGATAGTTGAACTCAAATGAGCACATATACAGAGAAATGTGTGCACGTTCTTTTGGTTTCTGTTCATCCTATATTTAGACCATGTGCCAAATTCTGAACCTAGGCAGCTACACTTGTATAAATGTGGAGGAGCACCATTATAGGGACAAACCTTTTTACCCTTTGACTATTCGTTTGTAAAACATAGGTATCAATTCTTAGTCATCTTGATTGTCTGCTATTACATTTACTTAGGATCTGATATTCAGAAGTGCTGAGTATGCATCGCTTTAGTTGGAGTCAGTGAGATCTGTGGGTGCTCAGCACCTCTGGAAAGCAAGTTCTCACTTTTTAAAAAGTTTGCTCAAAAAATAGTCCTTGTTCTGCTGCTGTGTTTCCATTTCACTTTTGATGGTGTCTAATACAATACTGGCTGTTCTCATAAGGGTCATTGAAATGTGTTCCTGACAGAGTTTGCTGAAGCCCCAACTTTTTCTTTTCTGCCCCTTATAAATGAAACCTCTCATCAAAACTCAGCAGCAATGAAGCAGCTTACACAGACTTCTCACAAAACCATTTTTAAGAGCCATATGTCACTTTCAATCCTGCAGTGAGCAATATGTTATCTGCAATTGAAAGAAAAAATTGAAATTATTTTCTAAGAGTTTCACGGTTAGCCCAGTCCATTTCTAGATGCAATTACATATCTATTGGTTTAGTTGACCTCTTGTGTTTATATCCTTTCAGAATCTCAGAGGTATCATACTTAGAACATGTTCATACAACCATTTAAAGACATACGAGCATTCAGTGGTTCACTGATTATAGCAATAACCTGCAAAATGTCTATAGCAGCAAAAGTTGACTTATTCTCTCTCTTCGATAAAAATGGTTAATAGAAGCTACTTTCAAAAGTAATCTGCCAACTTCAACCCCACAATGACTCTGAGCCTCTGTAAATCAGTAATTGAGATAAAAATTAAATTACTTACTAATCTTGCTTTATAAAGAAACCCTGGTATTTCCATTTGAAGCACCTTTGATTTCCAGAGTTTTCTGTAGTTAGAAGCAGTGTAGTCAAAACACACATGCTGGACATTGCAGGCTAAATCGTGTCACAGACAAATAAGCAATAAACAGGAATTAAAACAGAGTAGCCACTTTCCAAGCAGCTAGGCCAAATCATGGTCCAACTGCACTTGATGGCAAAACTCCGATTGACTTCAATGAGATAATGATTTAGCCAATGTGACTGATGGCTTCTGTTTCTTTCTGTGATAGTCCTGTAACTACCTCCTTCCCTTTAAACCAACACAAGCAACTGGGATAGAAAGAAAAATGTTGATATGTTTTTATAAGAAAAGGAGTAATACATAATATTTAAAAAGTTTAATCAAAGAGACAACCATTTAAGATAACAAAACAGATAAAACTGGGGAGTTATTAATGTTATTGTTCCACTACCAGAGCTGTGAATGTAAAAGTTTTCTGTTAATATTTGTTTGATTTTTTTAATGAATTCACAACAACCCCTATGATATTTGAAAATAACTCAAATAATGAACAATTTTGCAATCAAACTATTCATCTACTCAGCTCTAACAACAATGTTCACAAATAAAAAGGCAAGTTAATACTCTCTCTCTCAGGTGCAAACAGCACCCAATTGCTTATTTAAAACAATATAAATCTCACATAACTGCTTTTATTTCTGTTTCATATATCCATTTAGCAAAGTCGACACCCTGATACAATAATAATCTAGGTGACAAGCAGGGGACCCTATTGAGGAACTGGGGCTGAAGCGATGATATTGGCCCCTGAGATTAAGAGGGCCCATGTTTCTGATAGGCTATATCTATCCCAGACTAAAAAAAAAAAATGTGTTAAGATGGAGCTAAGGTTGAATGTATATATCAGTAATGTAAGGGTAAAAAGCATTGTGAGGATGATGTAATTACCCCCAAGCCAAGAATTATAAACCAGATAATTCAGAATTAAGGCTACAGTCAAAAGAAACCCAGAGACTTTAAAGGTAAGTAATGGACAGTCAAGGTTCCCAAACAACCTTAACTCTGCCCTGTAGAGACATCATGCAATAGCGTTATGATTAAGATGTTTCTATTTTGTGGCCCCAGATTAGATTAAACTGGTTTTTAAAGACATTACATTTTTTCATCCCCATCCTCACGCCCTTGTGACATCACTATAGAGCAGGAAAGTAAAGGTCCTCTGGAGGAGGGTCAGTATTCATCTATATTAATATTTTTCCATCCAGTGAAAGACATAAGTGAGTTGCGTACTTTGGTCAACTGGTTCAGACAACTGAAGACCCTAAGGGGACAAGAACAAGCTTGTATAATAGAGTTTAATGAATATAGTTCAGATCCTGCAATGAGCTCCATTCAGGCAGAGCTCTATGTCCCTGAGAAGCTCTTCAGTAGGGCTCTGAGATAGACAGAGGTCCATCTGCATGGATCTCATTGCGGGGTCAGAGCTTAAGGCAACAAAGTTACGTATTGGATGCCAGTAGCCCACAGTATGGGTACATGTATGGACATTCAGAAAAATAATGAAATGAAGTCCCTCCCTGAGAGTTACATTTAAGCAGGATAACTCAAAGTCTAAGAAACCAAAATGAAAGTCTTTGGTTGGGGCTTGGGGATTTTATTTGTCCTCATACAAGAAAAGACCAAAGGAAGCCAAGTTCTAACGGACTTTTAAATAAAACCTTTTTAAAATACAGTTTTTCCTCTAACTTATTTTTATTGTTTAGATGTAACCAAGCTTCTGGAATTAAGCGGAAAATGTTGACATAATATAAAATAGAAGTCAATTCATTCTAATGATTCTACATTTTCACTTTCTGTAGTGACGTGCCATCAGTTCTGCTCTTAAGTGAATTGAAAAACAAATGTAAAATAGGCCTCGTGAATTTCCCAGTTCCCTGTGATTTGGTCATTTAGCTGCATCAAAAATGTGCTTTAGTCTATGTCTGTTACAGAAAACCAGCAGGATTTCCCAATAGATTAGCTCCTGTATCTGAAACACCAAAGAAGGAAACTGGCAGCAGAATAGTGTGAGTGGTGGGGTTCTACAGTACCATGGAGGGAATAGGCTAACAGTAAATTCAAAGTCTGCTCTCAGCTAAAAACATACAGGAACAATAGGTGGAAGGATATAGCACAAGATCTCTAGTAATGACTCTATCTGATTAATTCTGAAGACAAATAAATGAAGATACATGGCACATGTGTACTGTTCAGGAGTTCAGCTGTGTCCAGGGAAGGGTCTACTTGTTTATCGACTGTAAATGGGTAATACTATCACCTAGCTGATAGAGGTGTGTTCTGAGGCTTGATTCAGTAATGTTTGTGAAGCCCTTTGAGATCTTTGGATGAAAGGTGCTGTCAAACTGAAACGTTATTTTGCACAGCAGCCTGTTAAAAATGCAAGTGAAATGTACTTTATCAATCAATAAGTGATCATTTAACTGAAAGGCTTGCCTATAACATTTTAGTTTCTTAATTTGTATTCTAAATGGAGGATATATGATTGTTATCCAGAAAGCAACGAAGGATTATGGTGGTGACAAAGCAGAAATTGAACAGAGATCCTAAGAGCAGAATGTCCCAAAACACAGAAAGAACAGCGATTGAGGCAATTTCTCTTTATGCTTCAAACCGAGTTCTAGTTCCCTGTCTCACAAGAATTTATATTAGTCTGCTTAGGTGCAGTCATGGGGTTAATCCTCACTGGGAAATGCTGATGTTGCTAAAACCATAAACATAGTGTTATACTCCAATGCTATTTATTTTTCCCTATGTATATCCTCCTGCCTAGCTAGAAAAAACAACATTCAGGTACCGGTATAAGTTTTTCTGTTGTAAAATGCAAATATCTAGTTAAATTCTGTAGTAACCTGCATGGAAGTGGGAGGGAGGAGCACAGACTGCAGGAGGGAAGAATTGGGAGGTGGTACCAGTAAATCAGCCTGTGAGCACATGGCTGGAATTGTAACATAGTTACAATTGCACCATCTCTCTCTATAGTACTCTTAATAAAGTGCCAAATTTATTTTAGAAATATGGAATCTTCTCCTGTTATTACCCAGCATGCAGCACATGAAACAAATTCTGCTCTCATTTGCACTGATAGAAAGCCATTGACTTCAACGAGGCTGTAGTCAGTGGGGTTGTGTCAATAGACTAGACAGTGGAATTTAACTCATGGTGTTAAATCTTAGTGTCCTGGCCAAATTGACTCTTAGATAACAACCACCAACCAGAAGACCAAACAGGGAAGTTTCATCAACTTATGAGTAAATGGAAACAGGGTTATAATGGAAATCATTCTGCAACCTTAACTATGAGGTTGACTTCCAGTGACCTTTATAACTTTTATTTATTTATATATCAGATGAAATATGTATGCTGTTTGCAACCTCACTATTTTAGGAAATCTTGGAAAGAATGAGTTTCAGCACAGCAAAAGCCCATGGGGATCATTGATAATTTGTTGATAAGCAGTGGGTTCATTAAGACCATGCACTTCATTATCTCTTTAAGTCAAAGGCATGTTTGTAGTCAGAATGATGAAATGTTTAGTTTTCTTCTGCTCTGGCCTCCACGACCTCCTACAGCTCATTAGAAAAGCTAATCAGATTGAATTTTTCCACCGTGCTGTTTATTGTAGCCCTAATGGAAGACAATCACTTTAAAATTACACACTCGGCAGGTAATTTCTAAAAGTTATAAGCCATGGAAGCATTATTCTCCCTGGAATATTTCTCTTTGTGCTTCTTCCTTAGGATAAGATAGGTAATAAAGGTTTCTGGTAGAGTTTTGAAGGCTATTTTTGCAATCAAAAATGTAATGAAGTGCAGCTAAAGACACAAATAAATGTACTGTTATCACACATGAATATAGCTTGATAGAAGAATAGCAATGTGTGATATGGTTAATAGAATGGGTTTCTACTTTATGATTTAATTAACAGAAATCATTAAAAACTTTTTTCTTGTCTCTGTGTCATGGGATGCATATCACTGTTCATGAAGTTGAGGACAAAACTTTCTGATTTTCACATCACAAACATGTCATCATAAAGCATGATGTGTTAGAATCTCATGAACTAATTTAGCAGTGTGATCTGAAGCCAAGATGTAACAAAATTTAATGAAAATAGAATCACAAACAAGGGTGACCTTTAAAATCCTAGGTGAGGCAGGACTTGGGTAAATACCTTCTAAAAACACAGATGCTTGAGAATCAGAGAGGAAGAGGCAAAGAGACAATATGGAGGTGATCTACAACACCTGGCATCCATCCTCTTGTTGTATAACTATCTCTACATAAATTAAAGGTTTTGCAGAGGGAAGTGGGAAAAGGATCTCACAATCATATGCCTGATGCAATCAGTAAGTTTAAATGGGGCTCAGATTGACCAAGACTCCAAACTAACCTCTCTCTCTGTCATCAGCACCTGCCAATTCTGTTTACATAGTGTGTAGAAAGACAAGGCGGGTGAATAATATCTTTTATTGGACCAACTTCTGTTGGTGAGAGAGACAAACTTTGCAGCTTATACAGAGCTCTTAAGCTCGAAAGCTTGTCTCTATCACCAAGTTGGGCCAATAAAAGATATTACCTCACCCACCTTGTCTCTCTAATATCCTGTGGCCCACATGGCTACAACACTGCACCCAGCATGTTGTGTAGTCACACTTCCAAATTAAGATACAGTAAGAGTGGATGTAACATTTGATCCTTGCAGCATCCTTCTACACAAATTCTCCAAAGTCCATTGCCAACTGTAACAACATCATTGCCCTTAGTTTACTTTATATGGTCCTTCATCCAGTTTACAGACCAGGAGACAGTGGTAATAATACCCAAGACAACTAGATTTTCTAAGTAGGATTTCATGAGACATTGCTAAGTCCTCATGTTTCAATAAAATCCAAATATTATACCTACTAACACAGTCTTCTATTGCAGCCTGGCCCACTACCATTCTGTACGGTCACCATTTGGTTGTGAGTAGGGTGACCAGATGTTCCGTTTTTAAAAGGACAGTCACGTTTTTTGGGACTTTTTCTTATATAGGCGCCTATTACCCCCTACCCCCGTCCCGTTTTTTCACCGTTGCTATCTGGTCATCCTAGTTGTGAGTAAACTCAATCATTTGGTTTCACATGTATCCAAGCCAACTGGGTCTGGATGAACTCTAGTCACTGTTTCTAGCTCTAGGACTCTAGGCTCATTCGCAGGCTCAGACTGCCTGTCTGACGTCCTCCCTTGGGAGTTGGGTCACTGCCAACCAACCTCCCTAGGCTGTGAAAGCAGAGTGTTTCTCCAAAATTCCTCCCACTCCCAGCTGTTTACACTCCCCCAGAGCTCTGCCTAGGTGCTGGGCACTTTGTGTTTCTAGTTTAACCCCCACAGGGACAACATAGCAAGAAAGCAAGGAATACAGGCTTAGGCAAGGAATTTTTTAACCACAGAAACTTTACTCTTAAAGCACTTGAGAGTTCCAGAGCTTTGAAAACAACAGAAGTTCTCAGATGCACTCTCCCCTAATCTGATCTCACTCCTCCTGTGAGTCCAAGGATCATCAGCCCTCTCTCCTGCCTGTTCTGCTTACATATAGTGATTGTTGGACACCCTGCACTGAACAGAACCCAGTCTTTAGTAGGGTCTCTCCTCTGTGATGTGCCCCACAGGAAAGCTCCAGTCGCCTTGCCCAGTCATGTGTACCCCACCAGTGCAGAAAAACTATTGTTCCATGGTGGAGGAGGACAGCAGTTGAGTCTTCCAGGTGGATCACTTCAGATTGTGTTCTTGATGGCTTTTAGTATTAGTCTTTCAACAAGCTGTCAAACACCTGGGCAGAGCAGGGGTCTGAATGCATTATAGTAGGCTATCTTTGGGCATCTCCAGACTTGTTTTCACTCAGCACAACAAAGAGCTCACAATTTGCCACAACTACACATTAATTTTCTAATTTTAGTATCCTATACAGCTACTCCCTCCTCTTTACTACCTCTACTGCACTGCCTTCTGTTACAACTTGGCCTAGTATTATGTTGTATGGCACCAGTTGGTTATGAGTGGCCCCAATAGCTGGGTTCCAGGTGCTTCCAAGCCAACTGGATCTGGGTGGTACACAGGATCTCCTTAGCTCAAACACATATAATATGCAACTGCATACAATTTGGCCTCCCCTTTGGACCATGTTCTTATCTCTGAAATCAGATTCAAGTGCATTCCATTTTCAACAAGAAAGTCTGACTTCCAGCATCTTGGGGCTATTACCTCCCTAAAGTATTATTTGGAGCAATTTACCACTCTGATAGCTTAACTTTGACCTTGACATCAGTAACTGTATTGGGGTGGATTCTGAAGAGCCTGTGCAAAGAAGCCACCCTTCATTATTATTATTATTTACAATCACTGTCAGGCATGGGCTTTAAAAGAATGATATGGGCAATTTAAAAGCAAGTTTAGGATTTTCAGTTAGCATTATGTTAACTGCATTTTCATTGATCCATTACAGGTTTTTCTTCTCATTCCTTATATTTAGGATGTCTTTTTTCTATTAACTTCAGTGCAAATTTACAAGCACTTTGGCCATATTAAGACCAGTTTTCCTATAACAACATATATTACATATACGGTAGGTTTCCTGCTTTTCCTATCTTAGCTGTTTAATGTTAGCATAATAATAGCATAGCTTTGGAGAATCAAAATCTGTTTTTCTTGGTGTTAAAAACTTTGTTTCCCTGAAATTATTCTAAAATATGAGAACCTGTTGATGAGTGAGGCAGATCTTTATGGTCTGATGTCTCTCTCCAAAAACTGTTTTCAGCACTTCAAAAACAATCCATTTATTTAACTTTTTTTTTTAACATAACCACCAACATACATATTTTGCTGTGGTGCCCTTTTCTTTAAAACCCACTAGAGATTATGTTGTTTGCTGTGTTGTTGTAGCTATGCTGGTCTCAGCATATGAGAGAGACAAGGTGGGTGAGGAATTTTCTTCTATTCCTCCACATCTGCTGGTAATAGAGACAAGCTTTTGAGCAACACAGAGCTCTCTACACAATGACCTGAAGAAGAGTTCTGTGTCGCTCAAAAGCTGTCTCTTTCACCAACATAAGTTGGTGCAATAAAAGATATTACCTCACTCACCTCTTCTCTCTCTCAAGAACATGTGTGAGTTCCATAGAGAATGGTTTGGTACCTCAGTAAGACTGAAGAAATAACTGGATGAGGGATAGGGAAAGGATACACTCAGGAAGTTTACTGGTGGACAGTTTAGAAGATGAGGGTGATATGAGAAGAAGAAAGGAATGAATCTGATTGCAGGGCAGAATCAGTTTTATTAGACAATGCTGATATGACAAACTGAGAGGGTAAAGGGATCCAGTTGTAATGGTCTAATGAGAAATTCCAACACCATCAACAGACTGCTAGGACCCCAGTGGAGTAATAATGCTTCAGTCTTGGGGTTACCAACATTGGAGTTTTCTATCCGATAGTTAAATAACCAAATGAAAATATAAAGTAGGAAGCTGATGCCTAATTATTAATTGTTCTAACGTAGCACTTAGAGACACCAGTACCATTGTGCTAGGCAGTGTACAAACACATAAAAAGATGTTCCCTACTTTCTTTAAAAAACAGAAAATTGATTTGTAATGTAATGAAATGTGCTGGCTAACCTCTGAATGAAATAAAAAAATATGTTTCTTTTCTAACTTGAGAAAAGTTCAGTGAAATAAAAATTCTCAAAATGTACTAACGGTGAGTGAAAGGAAGCCAAGCACTAAATGATGTTTCAAATCTTCAAACTCCTCTTCCCATCTTGCAGATGCTCTGTAATGCAGAATATCTAAATAATTCAGGATCAATGTTGACAACAATCTGAATATAGGGTTTCCTAAAGGTTCTCATAGCATCCTTTCATCAAGCAATTAAAACAAGTGTCAGTCCTGTGAACACTTATTCACATGCTTAACATGAAGCATCTGAGTAATACCATTTACTTCCATGGGACAACTTGTGCTGAGTTAAGAACAAATTAATGCGTGTTTGTAGGATTGGGGCCTCAGCCATTCACAGTTTGAAGGGATGCTGTCAGGTCAAGTTTGGTCCCAAATTTAGATTTTTTTTTAACAAGCTTTTCCAAAATTAAGATTAACAGGAATGCTTCCATTAATTAAAAAAAAAATTAAAAAACCAAACCTTCACTTGCAGTATTCATAACCAAAGCAAATCTGACTACTCTATTTTCCTTGTCTGAAGCAAGAGGAATGCAAAAAATAAACAGCATAAATAGTTAAAAGTAAATTCAGTGTTAACAGTTCTTTTTAAAAATAATCTAAAGGTGTCACCAACAAAACAATGTGATGTTTAAACTGACCATGTCCTTTAGCTAACAGGGGCATACACTATAGCAGGGGTCAGCAACCTTTCAGAAGTGCTGTGCCGAGTCTTCATTTATTCACTCTAATTTAAGGTTTTGTGTGCCAGTAACACATTTTAACGTTTTTAGAAGGTCTTTTTCTATAAGTCTATAATATATAACTAAACTATTGTATGTAAAGTAAATAAGGTTTCTAAAATGTTTAAGAAGCTTAATTTAAAATTAAATTAAAATGCAGATCCCCCCAGATCGGTGGCCAGGACCCAGGCAGCGTGAGTGCCACTGAAAATCGGCATGCGTGCCATAGGTTGCTTACCCCTGCACTATAGTCTGATACCGTGGGCTCTGCTGCCATCTAGTGGTACCATATAATTATTTATATAAATGAATAATTACCATATACTGCTGTTTTCTGTATGGGTGACAATTTTCTCATAACAAGTATTTGTTGCCACCATGCATGCTCATTTAAATCTAGAAAATAAATGAATGTTAGAAAGAAATACTATCTGAAATCACAGAAGGGTGCACAACAGAAGAAGGCACAGCTGGAACAATCTGTGCTCCCTCTGTTTATTCTAGGCTACTGGGCAATTACTTGTCTCTGGGACAAAACCAGCCCCCAGCTGCCCAGAATCCAGGAGGTGCAAAGGTTCATAAAGATACCATCTCTACCGTTAGGGATAAACCAAGGTCAAGTCTGCCACAACCCAAAATCAGGGCCTTAAATCTGAAAATTCATTAGGCTTCAAAGTGATTGGTGTATTGTTTAGACACAGAATGAAATGGGAAAACCAAACATGAGAAGTCAAAGAACTTTTAATCAAAATTTTGCAAGTTCATAATACCACTCTAAGTGTCAATTAAGAACAGAGGCAAATACTCAGAAAATAATAAATAAGCTTTATTATAGTAATTTTTTAAAAATAAAAATGTATCACCAGCACCTATGGATATCACTTTTAAAATTCTAATTTCAAAATTAAACAAATTGCTTTCTTAAGACAATTAAAGTGAAATATGCAAGGAAATTAACATTGGTATAAAAGACAGAAACTTCCCATAGGTCTAACAAGTAACATCATAACACAAAGAATACATCACATAAGGAAACATCTGCAAACTCTCCTGTTTTCAAACTCATCTACATATACAGCTTTGATCCTACTTCAAGAGCTCTGAGTCACTCTTCATGGCTTCTGTAGTCAGTCTGAATCATACAATAGTAAAACAAGTATTTAGATATGTAAACAAATAAAATATTTAAATAAGTAAACAAGTAAAACAGTTTAATATCTCCATAAATAAGTGAAGTAAAATATTTAAATAAGTTAAAGGACAGAAACCGACCCCTCCATTTTCAATACAAACTGCACAAAAGGACACCCAGTTCCTGAGAGTAAGTTTGTGCAAGCGGACTCCTGTGCCTGAATGGAGTCATCTCCAGATTGGGAACCTAACATTAACCCAACAGAATCCTTCCTATTAAAGCCTGTCATTGGAATGACTATTCTCTGCAGCAAATGTAAGCCTTGCAATGAGCAAAAGCTATTTAACACAGCCCTTTGTGCAAGAACACTTTTGGTATTGACTCCTATGTGGAGCATGCCTTATGTGATCCTGGGCACAAATGCATATTTATAGGACAAATGCCTATGTTAGTAACCCCTGAGATATGAGACAATGAAGTGCAACCAGTGGACACAATCCAGCTCTCCTTGAAGTCAACTGAAAAACTCCTACTGACTTCAATGGCAGCAGGAGAGGGCATATTCTTTGCAACAAACATTGAGGTATTACAGACCTCCCACTCTGAAATGGGAAAGAGAAATTTCAGTGTAAATCACACAAAGAAACCACAGTATTAAAGCATATGCAGCTGTTACGTTTCTCCTAAATACAAGCTTTAATGGGAGCAACTGGCTAGAGGGAAACCAGTGTCTTCCTTAAAATCAAAATCTAAAATGAAAAAGGGTTTATATTCAGTTCAGAGCTGGAAATCATTTGGACACTGTACTAGGTAGGTATCTACCCTTAAATATTTTTGTTTTGCTCTGTGTCAGCTATTGGAACATTCTGCCCACAGTCACTGTAGCATTCTACGCATTTGGAACATCTTCCTCTCTTTGAACGGCAACTCTCAATGAAGAAGAAGAGAAGTGGGCTAATGAATCAATTATTTGTGTAGAGGAAGACATGCTAAAAAGTAGTCGAAGTTCACCTACCCCTTAAGAAAAATACTATCTGGCATGCTTTTAACAGCCATTCCACACCATTACTGTATGTACTGTAGAAAGTGGTAGAAGTTGATCCATTAAGTACCAACATAGAGAAAATATGTATATCTCTTCCATTAAAAAGAAAAAAAGATTAAGATCGTACAGTGTTTTAAACTGTATGTGAAATTCACTTTTATCTCTGCAATGCACTCTTTTCATAATCCCTACAGGAAAATATTTAAAATTCACTTCTAACTTTCTTACAGGTCTTTGTAACAAATTTAAAGTTACCCAGTTTGTTTTACAACTAAAAATCTATTTGGAGCCTTCTGCAAATAGTTCATACTATTATTCTCATATGAGCAGAGATTCAAGTACATATGAATTGTCCAGTTGTTCAATTCTTAAAAATATACATTTTGTAGGAGGCATTTTCATGGATAGTTTTTAATGCTAGACCTTGCTAAAGATTCAATTTTTCATCTACATTTTGTGCTTTTTTTTAATTGATATATCAGATTCTTCTTTTCCTTCTTCTATAACTCTCTGCAGAGCTGTCTTTTAAATGAATCCTCTTTTACTCTTCATCCCGAGAGATAGCTTTTAGAAAGTGAGACGGGATAAGGCCTCTCTGTCCATTTAACTCCCCATAGTAGAATCCATCATCATCCACAGACCCAAATACTGTGATGATGTCTCCAGCATTAAATGTCAGCTCACTTTCCACATCTACGTTTAATGAGTTCTCCCTTGGGTTGTAGTCAAAGACAGCCACCATTGTCTTAGAAGTAAGCTGTTCAGCCTTGCTATCCTGCCAGCTATGTTCTGTGTGAGACTTATTGTTATTCTTTGTATCCACCTCCACTAAGTTAATCACAGATTTTTCATCAGTAATGGAACCTTGTTTTAACAGGTGCAGTTTCATTTCATTACTCTCCACCTGCACTTCAGACACCATATTATAGGGAATATACCCTACGCTTCCTGCATATTCACCTCTGTAAAAGCCATCAGCATCTTTATCACCAACCACCTTTAGAATCTGCCCCTTTTTAAATGGGAGCTCCTCTTCAGCTGCATCAAGATTAGGTGACATAGATATGGGATCATAGTCAAAAAGGGCCACAAATATCCTTACTGAATCATCATTAACTATTTCCTCTGAGACGAAGCTTCTCAGAGGGCCTGCTTTGGAAAATGAAGATGTCCCTGCTTGACCTATTCTTAAAGTCTTGCTCATTTTTCTGTTTTGAGCCCACTGCATGGGAAACTCTGGAAGCTCCGGCAGCCTGGAATCATTACCAAACACCTTTATTCTATTCTCTTCCTGCGTGTCTAAATCCAGGTCCTCTTCTTCCTCTTCCAAAATATCTGAAAGATCAGAACTGTGGCTGTGATCACCAACAGGATTCAATTGCCAGTTTCCTATTCTTGATGTTTGGTCTTCCTGTATTTCATCTCTAGACATCCCTAGGCTGGGGACTTCTTTGGATAATTCTTTCGTCTGTTTCTTCTCAGTGGAAATATCTGGGACTTCCTGAACACAGATATTAGGTATACCTATGTCTCTGTAACTGTCCTCCAATTCAAGCTGACTAGAACACAGCTGAGGCCCAGAACTCAAGCAGCTCGCATCATGTCCCTCAATATCTTGAGTGGTTGAATCTTTCACAGACTTATCGTCAGAGTGCACATAGTGGGTGATCATAGACATTTTCATGTTGCTAGTGTCCATTTGATTTTCAAGTACAGCTTTTTTAGAAACAAAGAGCTTTTTTATCCTCTTTCTCTGGCTGTCTTCAGCAAGTTCTTTTAATGCTGACATCCTGGAATTGACTGATTCTTCACACCATCTAGTTGGAAAGACAAGGCCTGAAGGTTGCACACTGACTGCTGTCTGCTGATAAGACTTTAAACATTTATCATCTTTATCTCTTGCTACGTTATCACCAATGTTGCACATTGCAAGCTCATGTATCAAAGAAGAACTCTGAGAGGAGAACAGCTGGTGTGGGGGGATGCTTGCTGGCAGAGAAGCTACTGAGTCTCCGCAGTTGGAGGTGAAGTGAATGGTGAATTTGTTATCTTGACTGGCCATGAACATCTCTGAAGAGGGTGAAGATGTGCAGTGCATCAGAGGGATTTCCACATGCTGAGAGTCTATGAATTCCCCATAGAGTAATTCAGAGGTCAGGCTGGTAGACATAGACTTTGATGATGAACAACAACTGGGAACATTCAACATGGCTGAGGGAATCAGAGCTGGCACAGAATCAGCTGACTCTCCACTGGGGGAGACAGTTCTCACAGAAACCTTCTGAGACCCTTGTAGAATCTCTAACTGGGACAGTTCTACTATGGCACTTCCAGCTGTTGGAGATATAACTTCTGTTACTCTTTGTCCATTGACATACACAGCATAACCAGTAACTCGTACCCCATTGGATGATCCTGCTGCATCAATTGTCACTGGTAGCCAGCTGATAACTAGAATGCCTGCTGAGGGATCAGGCTGTACTTGGACATCAAGTGGAGCATCAGGTGGTCCCGCTGATGGAGTAATGAACTTAATCATTGCTGATTTCTGCTCCCATTTCTCTTGAGGCAAATCCCATACTGTCTTCTGAGGCTGTGTTTCCACTTTTGCATTGTATTGAGTGTTGGGTTGCAGGTTATGGAAAGTGTACCAGTAGATCCCTGCCTTTGTCACATCACACTCCTTCTCATTAAGGTACACTGCATGAGTGTAGTTGCTACTGCTTGGTAACCAGGTGACCTCTGCTGAAGTGGCAGTGATGCTCCTAAGTTTCAGAAGTGCTGGTGCTATATGGAAACCTTGCCCTACAAGGAAGGTACATTGCATCTTATCCGAGTTTCCCTTCTCTGTCACACTTTGTACCGAGATCCGATATGCCTTAATCTTTAAATCCAGATTCTCAATTGCTGCTTGAGTCTGACAACCAGAACTCACATTTTGGCAAAGTTCTGTATCTACATATATGTTATAGCTCTGCACATCTCCCCAGCCAGCTGGCATGAGTGGTGACTCCCAGCCTATAACAACACTTCTTGCAAACAGTTTGATTATAGTCAAATTTCTTGGATAAGGCACCGCTGTATGATCAGGCATTTCCATGTCTCCTTCTAATCTATTAGGCAATAGATTGACACGGATTTCTTCATCATGGCAATCACTCTTTTCTCCACTACTAGCACTTCTGCTGAGGAAACTCATTTCATGATCTGACGTATGAGAGACGTCACTTGTCTTTGGAGGCACAAAGGTCATGAGGTCATCATCTGAAACTTCTTCTATCAAATTAGAGGGAACCAGCCCTCTTCTGCCATCCATCAGCTCTCCTTCGAAGAAGCCATCCTCATCCATCTCTCCATAGATATAAATGTATTCTCCAGCTGTCAGTGGAAGCTCTGCCTCAGGGTTCTTATTAGGACCATCAAAAGGGTCATAGCTGTATCGAGCTAAAAACACTTGAAGTTTTGCAGGACCTTGTCTCTCAGGCTCCAAGATTAGGGAAAATTTGTCCGTCTCCAATTCATCCATCTCACTTGCACTATCCCCCTCTGGAGTGGGGCAGGACTTAGGACTGTACTGTGTGGATTCTGATTTTGAGGAGTTTGACTGGAACTCCAGTTTCTTGCTTTGCTTCTTAAAAGCAGTAGGAGTGGATACAAAGTCTACATCATTAATATTCTTACTGCACTGAGGAACATGGCAATCTTCTGAGGAACAGCACATAGCGTGTGGCAAGTCTGAAGTCACAAGGTCAGAATTTTTTATTTGTAATTGTTCGAGTTCCTGAGACAGAAGATTAAAATGTTCAGTTTGACTGTGATACTGATTCTCCAATTCTCTCACCTGGGCTTCTAATAGCTGTACTACCTCTTCATGTTCCCTTTTTGCTTCTACCTGGGCCTGCTGCAAATATCTGACCTCCTCTTCTTTCTTCTGCAGTGCTAACAGTGTTTCCTCATGGTCAACCTCCAGCTGTTGCCTTCTCTTTGCCATTTCTTTCATGTCCTTCAGTACATGCTCTAAATTGTCCACCTTGGTTTGAAGTCCTTTAGTCAACTGGACAGCAGAATTCCACTCCTCTGTCACTCCCATTAATTTTACCTTCAGGTCAGCATTTTCAGATTCAACCTTTTCTGTCCATTTAGTTTTCCCACTGAGTTGAGCATTTTCCTCAGTCATTCTGGCATTTTTAGTCAGCACCTCCTGAAGCTGCATTTCCAACTCTTCACATTTTTTCTGCCTTTTCTCCATTTCTTGTTCAAGGGTTTCACACTGCTTAAATTTCTTACTAAGCTCTACTTCCAAATGCTGTATCTGATTTTTGCTGTCTGGGTCTGTTTTTAAAGGGATGTTTTCATGTTCCTCAGACATATTTCCCAGAGGTAGTGCTACTGGCTTAATATCCTTTGGCAAAGTGATTGATCCTGGTGGTGTCTGTTTTGGCAAAGATGAACCATCTAAGCTTGCATCAATGTTTGGTGCAAGTGTTTCCTGTATTAGGCACATGGTAGCAGCTGGAGAAGAACTGTCTGGACCCATTTTGGAGGACTGTAGAGACTCTTTCAGGTTCTTCAGCGTGATCTGTCTCTGTAATCGTAACACTTCTTTCTGAGACTCCCGCAACAAACGATCAAAGTCACTTAAATGGAGCCAGCATGAGCCCTCCTTGCCTGTGGCCAATTTGGCCTGCAGCTCCCAACACTCTCTCTGCAAGGCTTCTATCTGTTTGTCTTTGGCCAGAAGGATGCTAGCTTGTTCGCTCAGGTCTTTAGCCCGCTGCCGGGCAAATGCTTTCTTGCACAGTTCCACATTGGAGCTTTTGAGGGATAGGGGTATTGGAGCATTGACCACCTTGAGGTTGGACTCCTGGAGTTTCCTGGCTCTCTCCTCCAATCGCTTGGCAATGATGGCCAGATCTGCATTTTTCCTCTTGAGCCGCTTCACCTTCTCCTGCATCTCGGGGAAGCTGCTCCTCCTCAGAAGGCCGTTCTCTTCCTTAAGGGCCGTGCATCGCCGCTCTAGATCCTCCAGGGCACTTAGCAGGTCGGTGTTCTGTGTCACCAGCTGGCTGTAACTGCTGCCAGAGAGCCACTCCTGCGGCTGCCCCACTGCCTGGGTGCCACCCTCTCCTGCAGACCCCCAGCTGCCCATCTTCCCTTCAGGAGGCGAGTCCAAGCACTCCAGGGGACCCTCCTTACTGGTGGGCTTCAGGAGGAGCTCCTTGGCAGCTCCTTCCTGCGGGTGGGCATCTTCTTCTAAGGCCTTTTGGGCCGGCTGTCCCTGGCAGGGGCTCTGCGGGGGGCTCCCCTCCAGCGGGGCCTGGTGCCCTGCCTGCGAAGACTCGGGCTTGGCTAGGCTGCTGTCCAGCGAGCGAGACCTGGCGGCTCCCCCATCCGGGGAGGCGGCGGCGATGAGGCTTTCCAAGGAGCGGGGCCTCGGCCCTTCCAGGAGGCTCCTGCTGAGGCGGGGCTGCGGGCCGTGCCTGGCCCTGTGCGGGCAGCCGGCGGGCTGCTGCTCGCCCTCGAACCGCTCCAGGATGTACTTGAGGAAGAGGCTCCGCTCCAGCTCCAGCTCGGCCCTGAGGTGGCGGATGCGGGCGGCCTGGTCGCCATCGGTCTCCCAGCGCAGCTTGCCCAGCACCTCCTGCAGCTTGCCGCGGCATTCGCTGCTCAGCCCCGCGGGGCAGCCCCGGGTGCTGCTGTAGCCCCGGCTCACCAGCTCCTCGGCCAGCTGCCGCTGCAGGTCCCGGGCCTGCCGCACGGCGGCGTCCCGCTCCCGCTGGAGCAGCTCCTGGGCCTGGCGCAGCTCGGCGTCCTTCCAGCGGATGAGCTGGCGGATCTCGGCCTCCCGCTCCCGCAGGCTCAGCTCCCGCAGCTGGTGCAGCTCCCGGGCCCGCTGCTGCTCCCACTTGGAGCGGAGCTGGTCGGCCAGCAGCTGGCGGTCGCGCTCGGCCGCCTCCCGCAGCTCGCGGGCCTCGGCGGCGAAGCGGCGTCGGCTCTCCTGCGAGCGCAGCCGCTCCCCGTCCAGCTCGGCCCGCAGCGCCTCCAGCTCCCGCTTGTGCTCGTCGTGCTGGGCCTGGCTGCCGGCGGGCGGCGCCGGGGCCTTGCGGGGAGACAGCCGGCCCCCCGGGGGCGGGCCCCCGCCCGGGCTGTCCCGGGTCATGGCCCAGGGGAGACGCGGCGTCGGGGCAGGCAGGGCCGGCCGAGGAGCTCAGCCCGGCGGGGAACGGCCGCCAACCGCCGCCCGCGCGCGCGGCCCCTTCAGCGCTGGGCTCGGGCCCCTCGAGCGAGGCGCTAACTAACGGCTTCCCGAGCGGGGCAGCCGCCCCTTCGAGCCCCCGATTGCCTCCATCCCCCTGCCCCGGCCTTCCCCCAGCCCCTGGAGCGGGTGTTAACATTCAGCATAGTGGCAGTCATCAGAGTTCACCTCAGTGTGCCCTAGGTAACCCCGCTCCCATATCCCCAGTGCCTGGATTTCTCCTGTTGTGTGTAGTGTTAACACAGGCAGCAGCATGAATTAGACTGCATGCACAATTAAGCATAAAGTGTTTGTTACCAAATCAAGATTATCTTCCAAAAAATGAAAGGCTGCTACTCTTCCCACTAATACAACAACCCCTTGAGACAGCAAAAACTGTGCAAGTCAGCACCATTGAAAAGTACCCCTTGCGGTTTATGTACTGGGTACCCTGGTGCTCCGGTGCCAAGATAGGGATATGGGTTCCATCTATCGCCCCACCACAGTTAGGGAATCCCATTGCAGCAGAGCCATCCACTATGACCTGCACATCTCCCAGAGTCACTAGCTTTCATAGCAGCACCTCAGTGATTGCTTTGGCTACTTGCATCACAGCAGCCCCCACAGTAGATTTGCCCACTCCAAATTGATTCCCGACTGACCAGTAGCTGTCTGGCGTTGCAAGTTTCCACGGGGCTATTGCCACTCGCTTCTCAACTGTGAGGGCTGCTCTCATCTTGATATTCTGGCGCTTCAGGACAGGGGAAAGCAAGTCACAAAGTTCCAAGAAAGTGCCCTTACGCATGCGAAAGTTTCGCAGCCACTGGGAATCGTCCCACACCTGCAACACTATGCGGTCCCACCAGTCTGTGCTTGTTTCCCAGGCCCAGAATCGGCGTTCCACGGCTATAACCTGCCCCATTAACAGCATGATCTCCAAAGCACCGGGTCCCGCGGTTTGATAGAATTCCATGTCCATATCCTCATCACTCTCCTCGCCGCGCTGCCGTAGCCTGCTCCTCGCCGCCAGGTTTTCCAGGTTCTTGTTCAGCATAAACTGCACTATAAGGCGCGAGGTATTTACAATGTTCATGACTGCTGTCTTGAGCTGAGCGGGCTCCATGCTTGCTGTGGTATGGCGTTTGCACTGTTCACCCAGGAAAAAGGCGCGAAACGGTTGTCTGCCGTTGCTTCCTGGAGAGGGGGGAGGATATACCCAGAACCACCCGCGACAATGTTTTTGGCCCCATCAGGCATTGGGATCTCAATCCAGAATTCCAATGGGCGGAGGAGACTGCGGGAACTATGGGATAGCTATGGGATAGCTACCCACAGTGCAACGCTCCAGAAATTGACGCTAGCCCCAGTACATGGACGCACACCGCCGAATTAATGTGCTTAGTGTGGTTGCATACATTCGAATTTATACAACCTGTTTTCCAAATTAGAATTATATAAATTCGGATTAATCCCGTAGTGTAGACATACCCAAAGATGCCATATGCTAAAACTCCAGAGGAATTGCTGCATTGCGTTCAGAGCAGGGGTTGTCAAACATTGTAATGGCATGACCCACTTTGTAATACAAGAAGTATCTCATTGGCAGCCTTCCCATTCCTGATTATAGGAATCACCTTTTTCCCATTTACCATCACAAAGGCCTTATCTCCACTTTGTTGCCAAAACTGCCGTTTGTCGATCCAAACAGTGAGGCAACTTTTATTGAGGAAAATGCCCAGTTTTGGAGACAAAATACATCCACCCTTATGAGAGAGTTATGTCTTTTTCCTCTACATTTTTGTTGACAAAGTGCAAGTGTAGACACCATGCTTCATTTCATCGCTTTAATTTTGTAAAGCTTGTATGAAAAGGGTATGATCAGGACACGCTGCAGTGCAGAGCGAAGATAAAGGAGCTGAAGCAGGTGTACCATAATACAAGGGAGGCAAACGGTCCGTCAGGTGCTTCACTTAAGACCTGCCAGTTCTATAAGGAGCTGGACGCTATCCTTGGTGGTGACCCCACCTCCATCACCCAGAGCCCCATGGATACTTCATAGGGCATGGAGGTGGCGGAAAGTGGACCTAACCCGGAGGACGAAATTAATTTCTTGTGCAATAAAAGCAAATTTTTATAATGGTAAATCATCTTTATTTTTTTCTCTTCAAGATGTCCAGGTGTCCCATGTAAGGTTTCATGAGCCACGGCTGTAAGAGGTACGCAGGATCCCCCAGGATCACTATGGGCATTTCAACACCCCCCACTGTAATCTTCTGGTTAGGAAAGAAAATCCCCGCTTGCAGCTTTCTGTACAGGCTGGTGTTCCTGAACATGCGTGCGTCATGCACCTTCCCAGACCACACCGCGTTGATGTCCGTGAAACACCCACGGTGATCCACAAGTGCCTGCAACACTATGGAGAAGTACCCCTTCCTAGTAATGCACTCCGTCGCAAGGTGGTCTGGTGCCAAAATTGGAATATGTGTGCCATCTATCACCCCTCCACAGTTAGGGAAACCCATTTCTGCAAAGCCGTCCACTATTTCACGCACATTTCCCAGAGTCACAGTCCTTCGTAGCAGGATGCGATTTATTGCCCTGCACACTTGCATTAACGCATCCCCAAGAGTCGACTTCCCCACTCCAAATTGATTTGTGACTGACTGGTAGCAGTCTGGAGTTGCCAGCTTCCACACAGCAATTGCCACACGCTTCTCTCCCGAGAGGGCAGTTCTCATTCTGGTGTCCTTGCACTGCAGGTCTGGAGCCAGCTCCGCGCACAGTTCGAGGAAGGTGGCTTTCCGCATCCGAAAGTTCTGTAGCCACGGCTCGTCATCCCACATCTGCATGACGATACAATACCACCATTCAGTGCTTGTTTCACAAGCCCAAAAGCGATGGCCTACCCTATGCACTTGCTCTGTGAATGCCAAAAGCAATCTAAAGTTGCTCCTATCCATATCACGCAGCAGGTCAGGTACCTGCGAGTCTTCTTCGGTAGGAACTTCACGATTAACTGCACTGCCATCCATGATGTCTTCATGACAGTTAACAGAGCATAGGAGAGCAGTGTGGGATCCATCCCTTCTCACAAAGATGCCGGGGTTCACAGCAAAGAAGGGCTGTTGAAAAAACACTGCAAAAGAAAGCCAGAAGCCCATGGAGTGCTGGGACAGAAAGCAATGCATCATGGGACATTTAGCACTATCCCCAGATACACCACGATCTGCTCCATCATCCCATAACACCTAGCGACGGAAGGACTGTGGGATAGGTACCCACTGTACATTGCTCACACTGTCGATGATGGTGCCCCCACTGTGGATGCGGTCTGCCGACAGAGGGAGCAAGTGTGAACATGAAATTGTGATTTTTATTATGTCGACTTATGGGTGTCGACATCACTTTTGTTGACACAAATTGGTAGTGTAGACATGGCCTTAAATTCCCTGTTTTTGTTCGGAAAATATTTGTGTACTTTTTTTTGCTGTCTTTATGCCAGGCATCTGGAAGTATTACAGATTTCCACTCTTTTGCACTGAAGGACCTGAATTCATGTACGGGCAGTTGGAAACAAGGACAAGAGCAACTATGTTACCAGCCGGTGAAAGCTCCTCAGAGCAACAGTGCTCAGAGGACCACATTTGGGAATTGCTGTTTAAGAATGCCCCATCCTCTGTCCCCTCATGAATCAGAATGTATTGCTTTTGAGAAAGTCATTAACACACGCCATTATCATTCAAAACAAGGTAATGGCAGCGGCTACTAAAACTCCCTCTGCATTAGGAAAGTGATAGTTGCTGACAATGTTTATCAGTAGGTCACTGTGAACTAGTACTGAAAATGGTTTATGTGCTCATATAGTAGGGACACTTGGTTCTGAAAGTATCTGTCAGTTTTTGTAATGATGCTGAAAACAGATCTGTCCTGTCTATACTAGCAGTCAAACCATTTGCAACATTGGTTCAGGAGGACCCATTATTGACAGTGACCCTGATCTTGCCAAGAGTTATGGATGGGTTTAAGCATATGAGTGGTTCCAGTGAGCTCAATGGGAATACTCACAAGTGTAAAGTTAAACATGTGGGTAAATCTGTGTGGGTAAATCTATGATCAGGCCTTAGATTGTTGGTAATGGGTTGCTTTCCTAGTGCAAATAAACTTTTAAAGTAAGGTATAGCAAGAGAGACAGTAAGATGAGTGACCTTCTCATTCCCAGCAGAAGGGAAGAGTCGAGATCCATGTTTCAGATTTGTAGCCACCCTTTAGGCTCCATCTGGATGAGGAACCATATTGTTTGACCAGTTTGGCCTGTTTCAGACCAACTCAGTTGAAATACAGTTTGTCTAAGCTACTGTGGATGGAGCTGACAAAGACATTTTTAAAAATAGATTCTTGGCTACAACTGAGGAACGCACAGCACAACTCGGGAAAAAAGAGTGTTAAGGTGACATTAAGCCACACTCTCATTCTGGGGATGTCTGTGCAGCAGTCCAGTCTCTTGTCATAAGTTTATGCTGCTTGCAAAGGGTCATCACAGCAACTAGCGCAGAAATGCCCCAGCTACAGCGGGAGTGAAGAAGTGCTTATACCAGCTCTGTGCCACCATTCACTGATTCTCCTGGAGTCAGCTTTGCAAAGCAGCCTGAAATCAGGGGAGAATGTGGGCCTGGAGATCTAAGCCTAGCTCTCTAGAATACAGTCTATGCTATGCTAGATCATGTTTTCAAATAGAGTTTTAAAATAGGTTGCCCCTTCCCAGGCTGGTTGGCTAAACCACGTTAAAATATTTTGCTTGTTTACTTTAAATACAATTTAAATATGATTTCTATAAAATGTAAAATACCACTGTAGATGGGGCCAAACTGATGCCAACTTCCTGATGAGTTAGAATCAGAGAAAAGAGAGTAGAAGGAACTGATGGAGGTTGACCTGGGTCTAGCCAGTGGGATTCCTTTCAGTTGACTGATAAAAATGAAGAATTTATGGGACATTTGTTCATTGGGTTTTCTTTCTGTTTCCCATTTTTTGTAGTTTATGATTAATATTTCTTGTTCATCTACTTTGTAATTTTATTATCTTACACATAAGAGTTTCTTTGGATGTATTGTTTATATTATCATCTTATGATTCATGGTGGACCAAATTCAGATTTGGCACAACATGCTGCTTTTGGAATAGGTTCTGTTGTGTATAAATCTTAGTTGTGGAAAGAAAAAGAAATATTAAAAAGCAAAAGACAAAAACATAAAACGTCCAGTAGAGGGCACTGGTACACATAGTCACAAACCAGTTGCTCATGAAATAGATGGCACGTGTAGCAAATGCTCAAATTAGGCCTCATCTCCAGAATATAAAGCAATTTCTAGAATTGAGATTATGTGTACACCTGCTATTGTGTTCATATGATTAGAACTAAAGTATAATCAAACTTCCATCAGAGAGGAACAGGAACTAAAGAATATGCACAACATGTAGAGAGTAACATTAGCCATAAAGTTATCCATTTTAAGATATAATTAAATAGCTTGCAAGAAATGTCATGCTACTTTTTAGAACCATCAAACTCCATAGCTTATTCAGATATGGATGTACTCTTGGCCTTTGTTCAGTTCAGTAGATCCTGTCTTTCCATTATATGTATGTACAGTCCTAGCACAATAGGACCCCAATTCCTGATTGGGGCATCTAGACAATGATGCAATACAAATTTAAAAATTGATTTTATACATACATTGATTTTAATACTTTGTACAAGTTTACATCACCAAAGCTTTGAATTCTGTACACTAGTTTCCTGTGTCAGCCAACCATTTTTAAACATGGTTTCTGCAAAAACTATCATGCCAGCCAGTGTAAATTGGGTATATCTCTGTTAAAACTAGATACATAGATAGATAGATAGATAGAGTGCCCTCAAAACCTAGTCTTGTGAATTGTTTTTTAAATATATATATGTATCTATATCTATCTATCTATCTATAAAACAATTCACAAGACTAGGTTTTGAGGACATTTTTCAAAAATGTATTCAATGAAGTTATGCTTCGTTCACCTTATCCAGCATAAATGTATTTGAAGAAATGGTGTTTTAACTTGTTTCCTAGCTTTGGGGAAACTATGTATATGTGGATCCCATGTAATGTATTACCTGAAATCTTGCAAGCTCTTAGAGCAACAATTCTCAGTCTTCGACTGCTGGTCTGTGCAGAACAGGCTGGTGACCTGGTGCAGGCTTTCCTTGTTTCCAGCTGGTAAATCACATTAAAAGGAAGCTAAAAATATATTTCATATTTTCAAATATTGTTTTTCCATGTAGGCAATTACTGCAGTTGTGACAAGGGTGTTATGTGACCATGAATGGAAGGGTAGGCGACTGCTGTGAATGGGAGGAACAGTGGTCCGTGAGTCAATCTCTCCATTAAGACATGGCCCATATTATCTAAAAGCTTGAGAAACCTCTGTATGAGGGGTTTTGTGCATCTGTTCATGTTAGTGTTATACACACAAGTAATACCAATTAAGTTAACACATCCAGCCTTTTTCTCAGGATGGAGAGCTTTGTGAACCTTTTTTCTGGAGGGAGAGGGACTGGGAGACTGTATTTACTTTTTTCATGAATGCTTTAAGAAATGTTCCATAACATAGAGAGCATCTGCCTAAAACAGAATTAATATGACAATGTATATTACACACAAATCACAGAAGGAAAGACAGAGGGAGAAAAAACAAGTTTATAAATTTGTATTAAATCCTCAAATGAGAGAGTAAAAGTCACAATAACCACCTCAATACATAATTCATTGCTTAAAAATGCTTACTATTAGAAAACAACTCAAGAGATAAGACAACACATATAAAAACAGCATTTGTCAGCAAATTTATGGGAACGTAGGGTGAAGAATTCCAAATGAAAAAAGTTAAAGTATGTCTTCATTCTTTTATCCATTTTATTCTTTTAACAGTTGCAATTCAGAGGCATATAAAATGGTTTGGGACATGGAAAATGGATTTTTGTAAATGTTTTATCCTATTATTAGTAGTTATTGGAAGTGAATGTCACCGTACTAGATTAGAGCTAGAGCCTTGAATTGCATTTCTATTTAAGCATATACAAATTCTACAGGTAAACATAATAAAGGATTTCTTTCTCTCTGCTCCACCCCACCTACCCTCACCCCAGGTTAGCATGGGTTTTTGTGTTTGTTCTGTTTTTATGAGAAAGCTTAATCAAAGATATGGGTTTTATATTTGTCTAATGAGACTGTAAGATATGTCTAATATATCCTCTGGGACTGAGTTGCTGTTGTGGGCAGTTGATGAGAAAACTTTATTTCCTCTCAAGGATGAGTTATCTATCCTGCAACAATGGAACTGTCATGGGAGATCATGATCTTTGAGCATGAAGAGGCCCTCAAGGTAGTTTAGGGTAGGCCCTTGGAGGATTTGGAAGATAAGGACTGAAACCCGTGCTCTGGACAGTATTCATTGTCAAGTAAACTCAATCATGCATTTTGAATTTCTTGGAGGTGTTTTCTTTTGTTTCTGTTTAAGTCATAAGTTTCATTCTTGGGTATAGCGTATTGCAGTAGTCAAGCCTGAAGGTCACAAAAGCAGGGATCACATTAGGCAAATGCAGAACATGCTGCGAATTCAGGACAGTTGAGGGTCCTGGTCTCATTACATGTGGAAGAATGGTGGTACAGGCTCTGAAGGCAAAGGAGCAGTCCCCTGTGGGAGGAAACCCCTACCACGTCTCTGAGATGATACAGCAGCATTTCATGACTGACAATAACAAATATCCTGGAGAGATCCAGCAGCACGGCCACTGTTACACAGCCCTTGTCCACAGACAAGAGATCATCAACCAGTGTGATCACCACTGTATCTGTTCTGTGTTCAGTCTGAAACTTGATTTGAGGGGTATGCAGGATATTGGTAGGTGGAATGTACATAGTTCTTTGCAAGCTTCTCAATCATCTGGCTAAAAAAGGGATTTAGATATCAGGTGGTTATTTGGGAAGTGAACTGCAATGAACAATGGTTCCTTAAGAATGGATGGATTATAGCTTACTATAGCATGGGTGGTAGCTTTTCCTCTACAAAGGAAGTGCTGACTATCTCCATTAGTAAGGGTCACAGATACTTTTTTGACTCTGTTTTACCAGCCATGAAGGGCATGGATCAGAATTGCAGATGATGACTCAGTTTTCATGTAGTGCTTTTAGGACTTCATGTTGAAGAAGAAGATGGTGGATTTTTCCAGCAACAGGTGGGGATCTGAGCAGTTGTATTTTGGAAAAACTAAAGTTTAAAGAATAGGGATTTATGGTGTCTTTGAAGGACTATACAGCCTACGTGTGATTAAGAGTTTTGGCAGAGAAGAAATGAAGATAGTGTTTGAAATGGTTGATGTGTCACATATTTACAGGACTGGAAGACACATCATAAGTGATATTCTCCCCAGTCAGTATGGTATCAGATTTGGATATTTCAGGTTTCAGTACAGTAAGACTTCAACTAACCCTTTTTAATCAAATATCAATGTTCTCCTTTCTTTCCTGAGCAATATTCAGCTTTCTCCCGCTGTGTACCTGCTAGGCACAGCTGCAATTGCTCTACACATACAGTTACCTCTCTGAGTCAACCTGCTCCTTTTGCTTAACCTCTCTCTGTGCTTCATTTTCCCCATCAGCAAAATGGATATAATAATCCCTAAATGCCTAATATTAGAATAAAGTAATCATAACACTTAATATTTATATAGCATTTTAACCTTCAAAGCATTTTACAAACTAATTATTTCTCACAACACCCTGATGAGGTAGGTACTAAATTAGTTGCCCAGGGTGTAGCATGATTTAACTCATTACCTAATGTTAGTAACATTCTTTGAGTTCTTGGAACAAAAAGCACTACAAAAAGGCAAAATATTTGATGAAATAATAATTATTATTTGGTGGATTCATTCTATGGCACTCAAAGGAATTTATTCTGTATGTTTTAATGAGACTTTTAAAATCTCTCATAACAGTTTGAAATTTCACCCTCTCAAATTGCCTGAGTTTGACATGATTCTACAAGTTTGTTGTAAGACTTAAAGCTTTTCAGGAAAGAGGAACAACATTTCCTAAAGAGTTAGATTTGCCAAGTCTCAGTCACTTGGGGACATGTCCAATGCAGAGAGGAACTAAGGGGCACAAATACAAACAGAATGGAGTTGGGTAGTACTCCCAGAAAGGATTGTGCCAACAATATGCATTAGAGGGTCTACTGAAAATTGAGAACCCAGCTGGGGAGAGATGGAGTTGGGGAGCAGCCATGTTTGGAGACTTGGGAAAAGGCTATAAAGCACATCAAATTGTTGTGTTGGTTAGTATTAGCTATACTATTCCACAGATTTCATTCTTCCTGGAGAAAGTAGGAATGCACAGCTACAGAGGGGAAGCCAACAGGATGATGGCACCTGAACTAGCTGTGCTACTAGTGTATTTTGTGGTGGGGCTACTCCGCACATCTTGTCTGCTATCAGTGGGGCATATGATAGTTCCCGGTCTATGCTGGAACCGCAGCCCCCCCTCCCCACTCCTGTAAGGGTACCCAAAGAGGGAGTATTTGCGGCTCAAAGAATCAGATGGATTTGTTCAGTAACATTTCCTCTTTCCACAGATGTTTCCATGGAAGATGATGTACAGTAAATAAAATACAACGCAGCAGCAGCAATAATAAAGACAGTAAAAAATGGAAAATATTAAACAGCCCAACGCAAACAGCCTAAAGGAAGAGGCTTTTAAAACGGTCTTAAAGCTAGTGCCAAAGAAAGGTGTGTGCAATGCACTCTCCAGTTTTCCCTCCCTTCAGCCCAGAAGTGTGAATGCTGGGTTCTTCCTCTGCCCCACATCAGGGCTTTCCAAGAGGGGTGGAGAGCTGGAAGAAGGGTCCCCTCCCCTCTTTCCCCCTGTGCCCCAAGAGGACTGTGTGCGCAGATCTCTGCTCTTACACACACGCGCACGGGGGGTCGCCAGGAGCATTGAGAGGGAGCCCCCCCAAAGGGTCCAGGGGAGTCTCTCTCTCTCAGCCCCTATGTCCCCTCTTCCCAGGAGTGTGCAGCTCTCACTCGCAGTGTGTGTCTGGGGGAGGGGAGTTTATTTTCCCATCCAGGCCTCCGGGGAGGGGGCCCCCTCGCTCCTGTCCCCCGGGTACAGAGCCCCTAGGAGGAGAAGGGGTGTTTACTCTCCCCTTGCCCAGAGCTGCAGGCTCTCCAAGGGAGATGGGTGGGGTGGGGAGCCTCTAGCTTCCCCTTTCCCCTGGGAGGGGTCTCGTCTCCTCTCCTGCCCCCCGAGGTGGGCGCTGGGCGGGGGAGGGGAGCAGCCTAGGCGCAGGGGCCCCTCGCTTCCCCCTCCCTCCGTTCCAGGAAGCGCAGGGCTTTAGCCGCCCTGCCCGCAGCCGCCATGCATTGTGGGGCAGCACTAGCAGATCCAAGATGGCGGCCAGCAGGAGGCTGATGAAGGTAACATCCAGCGCCGCGCCGGGGAAGGACCGGGCGGGGGGTGGCTTGGGGAGGGAGCGCTGCCGCCCCGGGCCCCTGCCGTGCTGGGGGGCAGCGACCCGCCGACTCGGGGCGCGCGGGCAGCTCTCCCCTCCCCCCGCGGCAGCCCGCGGGACGAGGAGACCGGAACGGGAACAGCCGGCATCTAGGCCGCGCCTCGGAGGGGCCTCGCTCCACCCGCTCTGCCCGGGGCCGGCTCCAGGGGGTCCCGGAGCCCCTGCGGCTGCCCGACCCCGTGTGGGGAGCCAGCGAAGGGCGCTGGGGTGCCCGGGCCGGGCCAGGCTCCTCCCCGAGGGGGCTCCTGCCGTGACTAAGCAAAGAGGAAGCTGGTGCGGGAGGAAATGCCGCCTGGGCTCCTGCCGGGGGCTGGGGCTTTCTCCCCCCGGGCCGGGATGGGGACGATTAGCCCGAACTGGCCCGCAGTGCTGCCCGAGCGCCCCGCCGCCCCTGGCCGGCAGGAGCCCCGACCCGCCGGGACCATGAGGCTAGGATGGGGTGGGACGGACTGAGGGTTCTCCCCTCCCAAGCTTATTTTAAGTTTATTCTTGTCAGGCGTTTTTGTGCTTTTAACATTAATCTGCCCCGCATGTGAGGGAGACATGGCTGGTTTATCAAGTTGAAATATGGACCTGGGTTCAGAAGTTACTTCACTGAGTTCGTCTTAAACATAAATCCTTATGTTTCTAAACATTTCTTCCTTCTGACCTATGTATAATGATGTAAAGAGTGGCCATAGCCTGTGGTGGTTGATTTTTACTTAAGAATGGTTTTATTTAATAGTTTTATTCTAATCTGTTGTTCAGTGTTGTATCTTTATTATTTGTTCTCTTGCAATAGCTCTCACAATGTGTAAGATGCTTTTCCGATGCCTAGGAAAACAGTCACTGCCCCTAAAATTTTACAGTTTTATGTAGTGGATGACATCATGATCGTCAGTTCAGATTGTATACTACTCAGGGCAGGGATCTGCCACACTTTCTGTATAGCACCTAGTGGGACTGCAACAACTGTAATTATCTGTGTACCTGGTACTGTACAAAGATACTATGATCTTTGCACCTAGGTGTTCATAACCTAATTCAGATAGATGATATAATTTAACCACATGATACATAGATGCAAGGACCAAACTGACTGTTGTGAAATGTTCTTCATTTTTTTACATATCCTGTACTTGGTGGGAGAGAAGTTTGGTGCCACGTCCATTAGTTTTGTTCTTTTAAGTCTTGATCCTGAAACTGGCTTCGGGCAGGTGGAGCCCTGCCCAGAGCCTCACTGAGATCAATGGGGTTCCACCCGGACATTGGCTCAACAAGGATAGACACCTCATGCTGGATTGAGGTCTGAAACTTGAGTTACACAGATGCATAGTTTATGCATTCAAAAGTTCCTGAGGATTATAATGATAAAGAGAATTGTGATAGTTTAATATTAATTTCATTTAAGATTAGCTTTGCTATTTTAAATTTGTTCTGAGTGTAGATTGTAATTTAAACAGTAGAACACCTTCGATGCAGAGTCATGCACACAAGATAATATCCATAACCTCAGCGAGGAACATAAACTGCTCCTAAGGAGCTTGATGAGACTGAACTAACTTGCTTTTTTATTTTTTGATATATTCTGTTTTTAATAATATCTCTCATGCTACCACCTATGAAGCTATTGCAAATATGTCAGAATAAGAACCCCCTCTATTTTACATGGTGAACAAGAGTAGTTATTTTATGTTTTAATAAGCTTAGCTTTTCTGTTTTGTTTGAAATTGAATTGCATATTCAGAGCCATATTTACCCTTTTAAAATTTTTGTAAAGTAAAAAAATGTACATAAATACTCCTAGTACATTTCTAAACAGGAGGAAAAAATAAAATCTTAAAAATCTGGAGGGCTGCAGAGGCAGGCAATAGTTAATCTTGCTAAGTAGCTACCAAAGCTAGTTATCATTCTGCTACATTTTATGGTGTTAATGGTATTGCTGCAGTATTTTTACGGAGACAGTATATAGATGTTAGTTTTCTGAAGTACTTGATTCTTCTGTCTGCATTTAGACATATCTGTTCTAGAAGAAATTTGTGGCCAGACATTGATTGATTGGGGAGCGTGGTGTTGGGAATAGAGAATCTATTACTAGATTTTACTTTCATTTTTGTTTCGTGTTCATGAATCGTGGTAATCAGAAACTTTTCCCCATGAGTCCAGCAGTTGCATTATGCTCTTAACGGTTCAGAAATTACCTTCTTATACACCATGATTAGTAGATATTATTACTCACCCCCATCATCCCTCCCCAGTTTCAGGATTTTGGACTATAGTACAATTCCACAGTACCACAAACTGTACCCGTAAGTGTTCCATTGCCAAACAGATTGTCTTTTTTTTTTTTTTTAGTGATGATAATTGGATGTTTTCTCAGTTATTTAAATTATACTTTTTAAACAAAAAGTTTAGGGTCATAAAATGTAATGAATGCTCGAAACCTCAAAGGAAACCCAATTTTAGCTCTGTATTTTCACACTTGTTAATAATAATAATAATAATTTTAAAATCTCTTAATTTTCTTACAGATCTTTGAACTAAATATAGTTTGTTTTATAACTGAAAATAAATTTGGAACCTCCTGCAGATTGTTCAAAATATAACATTCACGTGAACAGGGATGTAAGTGAATGGAAATTTTTATTTTAAAAGTACTGGAGTTGTTTGGAACCATTGAGATCATGGTTATTTATTTGTATTATACCCACAACAAGAGGCTGCATTTGAGATCAGAGTCCTGTTGTAGGTGATAGTGCTTGCTGTGAAGAGCTTACAGTATAAATAGACAAGACAAAGTGTGGGAGATTGGAGTATCATCCCCACTTTACAGGTGAAAACTGATCTGTCTCTTTAAATTGAGTGAGCCAGTATTTATTTAGTCTTGGCAGAATTCAATTTTTATTTGTTATAATTTCAATAGATAATATTGATGTTTGTTTTGAGCATTTTTTAGATTTTTATCAATTTAATTTTTTACATTTGTGTGAAATTATGGGTCTTTAAGCACTGGGGAATCAGAAGACTTTTAATGACAGTGGACACTGAGATTCAAAAAATTCAAGCTTTATAACTTAAAATACAAATTGTCAATATGTCAAAATATACAAAGTAAATATCCTTAAATCAACAAATCATAGCTGTTTTTATTAGTTCATTTGTTAGTCCATTTGTAACAAGTGTAATTCAAAAGTCTGAATCCCTGGATTTTGACTCTTTTCTCAAGCTGCATTTTTCTTTCTTTGCCTGGCTATACATTTTAGTTATTATTGATTGAAATATGTTTTATTTTGTGACAGTGAAATTGATATTTACCAATAAAAATCAAATCTTTCTAAAATTATATTTAATAACTTACAAATCTTAATATGACATACTAAAGTTTACACAAATGCAATTGTATGGTTACCATAATAAACATTCAAAACAGGGAGGGGGGTGTTGTGGTGGTGTCTAGGGGCCTGAGCCCCATTGTGCTAGGCCCTGTACAAACAGAAAATAGATAGGGGCCTTTTGTCACAAACTCTCATTCATCTGAATAGTCTAATTGAAGTCATTGGGGGCTACTTGCATGAGCATTTTACAGGATCAGGCCCCAAGTTTATCATAACAAATGCAGTTAGCGGATTAAGCCCCGAGTACATCAAAGACCCAATTTTAATCTATGAGCCACCGTGACAGCTGTGCTCTAGGACAGTGCAGATCTCAAAGCATGTGAGAGCTGGCGACAAAGCATTCTCTGTCGAGGGGATCCAGCTATGGAACAGTCTTTCAGAAGAGAAGTGGTAAATCTGGAGTCTGTCTTAGGAAACCCTGTAAGGCCTTCCCTTTTGAGAGAGTTTTTACACCATAGCTGATGCTCACAATTCAAACACCTCTTTTATTTCCAAACTGTTACTAACCCCTACCCACCAACACCACAAAAACCCTACCTCAAGCAGAGTTTTGATCCCAGAAAGGAAGGAGTGCCAGAGTCTCCATGGTGTCCATAATAAAGGATTTTGTTGTTGCTACTGTTTTTATGCGGAAGTCACTTGGATACCACAGTGATGGGCACCAGTATAAAACCCTAAGATAGATGGATGGAGAGATGACATTAGCTGGGGTTACAATTAAAGATGGGAGGGAGGCTTATATGGCAAAGGTGGTGACATTACTTGTCTTTGCAGGTATATATCATGTTAATATAAAATACCATGTATGGAACTTGTACTTTTATTAAATTGGGTTGGGACTACTGTTTATAGAGATATATACTTAAAAATATAATTAGTAGTCCAGAAGACTCTCTTGGACAATATCTGACCCTCCTTCCTCAGGTAAAGTTCCTGTTGAAGTCCCAACTATAATATGGCCTAGTAAAGGTTTCTGTTAGGTCTATAATGTTTCCATTTCCTGTTTTGTTTTGTTTTGTTTTAATGTTTAAAAAAGTATAATTAATATTCTGTTAATGTAAACTTTTGTTTTTGTGTGTTTTAAGGAAGTGAGGAAGGTCAGAAGGAAGATTAAAATAATCTTTTCTTTGTGTACTCCCACAGTTGCATAGTCAAACATTTATGAGGCAATGAACTCCACAGTGAAATAAATATCAGAACCACACCCATGTAATTAATGTTGATGCACGTATTTACATTATGCCTTAGTGTTGTAAACAGTATAACAACGCCAAATTTATTGAGAATTTTGTATTTTTAATCAATTTTTTTCAGTTTATAGCGTTGATACTTTGTATTTGTAGGTTTTTAATTGTTCTGGCCTTTACTCCTCAGTAACAACTAGTCAGAAGAAACAAACTTTGTCTGTTTTCGTGTTGGTGTTTTTTTTTTTTTTTTTAAAAGCTTACACATTTTACAGCAGGAGTGAGAACAGTGTGATTTTATAACTCAAAAATGCGTGATGATATTTTACTCAAAATTCACTTTTGAGCAGAGATCAAACATAGAAACTTTCTGCCAGAAAGAATTATTCAGAAAATAAAGAATATGTGAAAACACAAAATTGTAATGTTTCAATGGAGCCTTAGCTATAGCTTTTATGAACATTAAATATTCTCATGGTTTTTTATTTAAATTTGAAGTTTAAAAGAAAAAACAAAACAAAACACTACCTTGCAGTACCAGAGAACTAGAAATTGAAATAGATCAACTTCTTACCACTGGCTAAGGGACATATTCATCATAAAAACACTTATGTTTAGAAATTGTTTACCTACTCTTGTTCATAAATAACAGATTACAGAATATCTTTTCTCTATTCAGTTTATTTACTTTGTGCCTGATGCAAAGCTTATTGGAGTCAATGAGAGTCTGCCCATTGATTTCAATGGGCTTTGGGTTTAAACCCTTTGTGTATAGTCAGTTTCCCTCTGTAGACAATCATTGAGGCAGACACTAGTCTTGGGATGGTTCATATGTGCAAGAGTTTCAGGATTGGGAAGGAAGTCATTTTTCCTTGTTTGTGTGACTTTTTCAGAAAGGAGTCCGAACATCTTTTTCAATTTTTTTTTTAAACCTGTTTATAAAATCACAAACTGGCAGAGGGACTCAGGTGCAAGTGCAGTATTTGAAATTACTTTTAACTTTTTTTTAATTGACTAGATTTCAAGTTGGTGGCATTTCTTTTACTTTTTGCTTGCTTTTGAATTTTGAATTTGAAATTTATGCTTTCAAATAGCATAAATGGTGAAAAGTACTTTTTTCATTTTCAGTAATGTAACATGCGTAAGGAAAAATACTAAATACTTTTTGTGATCACATCCCTTCAGTGCTATACCTGAAGATTAAATATTACATATCAAACAGTATGTTCTCCATTTTATATACTGTACTATGTTTTTTATCTGAACATGTTGAAATGCTTTACAAACTTGAAGTCTGAACACATCCCTATAAAATCAGTAGATATCTCCATGTTATAAAAGGGAAATCTGATTCAGCAAGGTCACACGCAGGGTCAGTGGCAGAACTGGAAATAGAATTAGGAGTGTGCACTCCCACTTCTATGTTCTAGCTATTAGTCCACTCTCTCATAGTCACTAATTTATATTATTTAAAACAACAACATTAAAGGGGATGGGAGAGAATGGGAATTCAGCTATTCACTACTGTTCTAACCTTAAGATTTCTTTTAGGAAAAAAATGCATGTTTGGCCTCATTCTCTCACTTCCAAAAGTCCTTTTTGTCCTTTCAGAGTCAGTGATCTTAAGGTGAAATTAGTCATTTTTCTGACTCTGAACATGGTACTACCTTTTCCCAGCCTGTTGCCTGTGGACATTCAGCAGAATCATATTTTCTTTCTTCTTTGACAAAAGTATGTTTTTATTCATTATCTATGTTGCCTTTGCTGTGCTAGTATTGCATTATGAATTGTGTCTCACCAACAAAAGTAACTACATTTCTGTTACAAAATCTTTATTCCTGGCAGTGCACCAGCCAGAAAGAATACAATTTGATTTGCAGCTTCCTGGTTGAATTTGCAGGGGGGTCAGTAAGCAAAAAGCCTCTTCTAAACTGAATAAGTTTAATATGGAAGTTACCGATTTGCAATAAATATGGAACCTCAAGGTGCTACTTTCAGACAGTCATTTTTGAGTATAAAGTGAAACTTTAAGCAACCACACAAGGGACTGACAAAAAACGTTGGTCTAATGGACTTGGTCTTCTAGTAAAGGCAGAGTAGGATTGTACTCAAAGACTTGATTCTCCACAATCTTGCACCTTGTGTAGTCCATGCCTGTTTAAAATATATGTATTAGATTCTAGTCTGAGTTGGCAACTTTTTATACCTATTTTGTACTTCCTTTGCATAAGTAGAAGTTGCTACAATAGGTGAAAGGTCATGGAAAATCAGGCTCAGATATTTGGTGATACTTGATGGAGCGGGGGGTCTCTTGAACGGGTTTCACTATTATGTCATTTCAAATGGAAGCGCTGCAGAGCCAGTAGGGTTAATGGGTGAAAAAATTTAATTCTCTCAACTTTGAGTGAAGGATTTTAAGGAAACCAAAGAGAGGCTTGCTGGTTCATTTGAAACTTTCTTTGGTTACATACAAAACTTAATGAAATTGTGGTGATCACAGTTAACTTCTGCATTGTATTTATTGCATTTCTTAAATCAACCACATTAGACATGTCAAGTTTTTAAAACAAAAGTGAGAGTTTACCTCTTTAAATTAACATCATTTGTGTTTTTTTTCCATTCTAAAGCTCACCTCACTTAAATGTGTTAATTATTTTGACTGAGACAAACAGACTGATCACATTGATAGTTAACTTTTCTTTGTATAACTACTTCATCCTTCATCTGTTTTTATATGTATTTGATTGTAAGCTCTCTGGTCAGGAACCATATCTTCCTGTGGTTTTTGTATAACATCTAGCACAATGTGATTTTGATCCTAGATGGGGGCCATTTGAGAGAAACTAATGTAAATTATACATATTATATAAACATCTATTAAGAGTTAGATAATGTCTAAAATAACCAATTTTTCTATCCATCTGTGTTTTGTGGGAGAAGGCATCAGTCATGCATAAGTTCTGCTTTAAATGTGTGCTGGTGATCTATCTGTATCTGTAACTTGCCCTTTTCATGATATCTCATAAGTTATTTTTTGTTTAGAATGGGCTTCATTGTTTAAAATTGTGGGTTATGAAAAAGGGTAGTTCAGTGTGACTCTACGACAGAGCTACATGCAAAAAAATGAACCAGCTGAAAACGCAACTGAATTAGTTACTTACCTTCCTGAGCCTCTCAGAAAAACACCACAATCGTCTGCGCTTTTGAACTGAGACCTTTTGTACTTTCAGTGTCCAAAACCAAATACCTAGCATAGTACTAGATTCTTAGTTAAAATGGACATGTGATGCCTTGCTGCTGCTGCTAATAAAGGTTATCTTCCACTGAACAGCGTGGCTTAGGTTTAGCATATCCCTGTGAATGGAAATCCATGAGACTCTTGATGTGTGACTTCATGCTCTAAAGCATAATCTTATCACAAAAACCCTATTTCTGTAATATTGAACAAGTTGGGGTACATTTAATGGCAATGGAGCCAGGGAACCAGACTAACTAGTCATTTCTCCTGTCCCGAAGACCAGTCTGAACCTTATGTTCTGGACATGCTCCTTAGCTGTGCTTATATCTATTTTGACATACTTAAAGATTCATTTTCTAGTGTATGTTGTATGTGAGTTTGGACTTTGGTCTTCCTGTTGAACTTCATTTAGTCATGATGCCATAGTAACGCTCTAGTTCTGAAAGAATAAGAGTAGTTTTTTTGTTTCACTGGAAGTGCCCTTTGTAAACTACTGATATATTTATTAATAAAGGAAATAAACACAGTGTTTTCCTTGACCTAAACTCTCTCAAAATATTGTGTACATTTGTATGTAATTGGCTTATTTTTCACTGAAAACTAATTAATAACGTTTTGGCTCACAAGGCCTGTCATTCTCTCAGAAATAAGTTCTGAAGGAAGGGAAAATATAGTTTCTTAGCTCATGCAGTTAGTTAACTATATCGCAATTCCTGAAGGTAGTAAGTTTTCAAATGGCTGTAATATTGCTGTTAACTTTATATTTTGTTTTCAACCTTAACTTAGAGCTTTGCCTACATGATGGAGGTGCACTGGATTGGTTTTTAAACCAATCTAATTAGACTGGTACAAACCTCTGTGTGGAAACTTATTTTGGTTTAAAATGGGCATATTTCAGATTAGCTTAAATCTTAAACCAAAATAAGTGTCCACACAGTGGTTCGTACTAGTTTAATTAGATTGGTTTAAAATACACTGATTTATTTAAAGGTATTATCTTTCTCATGTAAACAAGTCCTAACACATCTGTTACTTGTTTTTGTAGCTGGCAAGTTGATACAATATTCTCAATCCACAAATTCTTTGAGAATAAACTTTTTTAAACAAATGAATATCTGATATATAAGTGAGTGTAACAAAAGTGTAAATAAAATATATAGCTATGATGCAATATTATTAACCATGCTTCTGTTGTAGCTTCATGGCTTATCTCTTAATTCAACAAATAAAGATTTTGATTCCCTGGCTTAGATAACCTTGATTCTTTATAGGTGCAGGAATTCCATTTGTTTTATTAATTACGTGGCTTGTCACTTCTGAGACCACAAACTCATTTAATATAAAACAAAGGAACCCATTTTCATCTCTAAGCTTCTTGAAAAAAATAAATGAACGTGCTGCTTATTACTGTTATTAATGTAGACTTACCCTCTGCTTGCTTTTCAGGAGCTTGAAGAAATCCGCAAATGTGGAATGAAAAACTTCCGTAATATCCAGGTTGATGAAGCTAATTTATTGACTTGGCAAGGGCTTATTGTTCCTGTGAGTATAGAACACTTATATTGTGCTTTAAAGCAATCCACAGACCATTTGTACCTGGTGATGATTTGTGTTGAGGGGGGAAAAAACTCTCACAAATCCATAGTCTATTAGTATGTAGGTGGCCATTACATCATTGTGCCACCCTGACAAATGGGTGATTATTTGCTGTTATAAAACATTACTTTGGTTATTCTGGTTATGTTTGAAGAAGAAAAGATCCAGTGAATGGTTGCACTGAAAACATACCTGTTGTTTACTGGTTATAAAAATAACTAGGCTTAGCAGGATTCAGTTTTAATTTATAACTGTTGGTAAATGTTGATTTCAGATGATACAGTGAAATTGACAAAAAAAGAAAATCAATGGGTAACAGTCACTGTGCCTCCAGCAATCGAGTGTCACTCGTCCCTCCGGCCATTCGGGGAGTACTCCGGACCCCTGTTGTCAGGGGAGTGAGTGAGTGGGTCCAGCTGCAGAGGGCTCTGGGCGCCTCACCTGATCCCACAATGGGGACAGAGCCGAGCCCCCTGGCTGGGACTGCAAGGGAAAGGAGGACAAGCCCCTGGCTGTGGGGGAGACCAACCCACTGCTGAATGGCTCCTGCAACGGTTCAGGGAGCCCTCTGCAGCCTCACTAGCACGGACGTGCTTTCTCACACACCAGCTGAGAGTGCCAGGAGACTGCAACTTTCCCTGCATCTTGCACCTGTAGGGATCGGGTATCCCCAGTGCTGTGGCCATGTAGGGAGCCCACTGCAACTTCACTGTCTCCGCCCCACTCCCTTACTTGTGTGACAGCAGAGTTTCAGAGGGCTCTCTAGACAGCTGCAACACCAGTGACACCCAATCCTTGCAGGCATTTGGTGCGGGGGAGGCTGCAATTATCCTGGCCCATCGGCACAGAGATCCCTGGCCAGGATTGCAAAGGAGGACCTCAAGCCCCTGGCTGTGCAAGAGACCACCCTGTCGTTGAAGAGTTCCTGCTTGAGGATGGCCCACACGTTCCTGGCTGGAGGGTGAGTGAGTGGGGCTGGTGACGCCTAATCACTGCAGGCACAAGATGCAGGGAAAGCTGTGATACTGGCCTGGCAGATTAGAGACCCCTGGCCAGGACCTCCTGGCGAGGAGGAGTCAGTATTGTCCCCAGCCATGGAGGAGGCCACCCCACTGCTGAATGGCTCCATTGCTGGGCAAGAGCCATTTAGCAGTGGGGTGGCCTCCCCCACAGCCAGGGACTCGTCTGTCATCCTCCTCCTCCTTGCAGTCCTGGATGGGGGTCCCTGCTGTGTCCCACCAGGACCCCAGCTTTCCCCGCACCTTGTGCCTTGCAGGGATCCAGTGTCACCAACCCTGCGGCCTTGCAGGGAGCCCTCTGCAGCTCCATTGTCAGAGCCCCACTTGTTGATTCACCAGCCCAGAGCATGGGAGCCATCCCCAAGCAGGAACAGTTCAGCAGTGGGGCCTGCCTCCCTGGGGCTAATCCTTACCCTGGCCAGGACTGAAGGAGATCTCCACTGGGCCAGGATGACTGCAGCCTCACATGTACCTGGTGTCTTGGGTTCCTCAGCTGCACAGGAAACCCCCTGCAACCCTGCTGTTAGCGCTGCCCTAACCCCAGCCCTACCCTCCACAACAGTAAAAATCAAAATAGTTTAAAATAGGAAAAAACCCTTTTTAAAAAAAATAAATTTTATTTTTATTTTCAACAATAAAAAATAGAAAAAATTGAGTTCTGCCAGCACTAAATGTAACCTAGGTTTGTATGTGATGCATAATGAAATTTTTAGAAGCCTCAAGGGAGGAAGGAGGTTTTGAGATTAAGGTGCTAAAGTGGATTTTGGGAGATCTGGATTCAGTTTTCAGCTCTGTCACAGACTTCCTTCCTTCATGACCTTGGGCAAGTTACTTATCTCCTATCATCTGAGACAATTGGGGTGTAGGTATTACCTTATCTCACATAGGTGTGAGGATAAATCCATAGATACTTGGGAGAGGCTCCAATGCTGTTGTGATGGACATCATATTAGTACTTAGATGCTTGAAAACTTTAGGCCTGATCCTGCAACTGGCTCCATGTGAACAGGATTGGGGCCTTAGTCATATTGTGATGTTGCAGCCCTGCTTTTTTAGTGTACAGACACTTTTAATCTTAAAATGTTAAATTAAAAAAAAAAAACTGTATCAGGTTAGTTTGTAAACAAAGTATGTTTAACTGAAGTGTCATAGTCCCCAAATGGCATTGTTTTATAGTCCCAGTGTTCTATCATAGTATTGAGACCAGAATTTTCTCTGGGGGAAAAAAATCACGTTTATAACAAACGTTATCTTACAATTAAAAAAAACACCCTGTCATGGAATTCCTATTTAACATTAAGTTTTAACATCTTTTAAGCTAGATGAGGCTTTGAATGCGGAGGTATGAAGATTGTGTCCAAATTTAGCAACTAGAATTTTTCATAATTTAGTCTGAGATGGGGAAGTTAGAGTTTAGTGTATATATAAGGGGTAACATTTTAAAAAGCACTTGAAGTCCCATTGATTTTTCTATGAGACTTAGGGTTCTAAGTTACTTAGGCACTTCTGAAAATTTTATCCAAGAATTTTACTTGCTCTCAAAGGCATTATGCATTTTAAATGAGATTTTTAAAAAGCTATGTAGACTATAAAACCAACACTGTTGTAAAGTGACTTGAGCATTTAAGTTGCTTAACAATCACTTATTGTCAACTTAGTTGGAGGAGGGAGAGAGAGAGAGAGAGATGTAGGCACGCTACTATTTTCCAGGTATCTGTTTATGTGGAGGTAGCTCATAATTCGTGGGTCACGCAGTAACATGTAAAGAATCTTGTGTTTTGAAACAGCTAGACTAAGCAGATACAAAAGCTCTAATGCTTTGTATATGTTGGCACTTAAATCATGTTAGTGAATCTATTTTTACTATTTTAAAATGGTTCCTGCTAATTTGGTGTAAACATAGTTTTCCTGGCCATTATGACATGGTGATAAGAGTATTAAAACAGTTATGGTTGTATCATAGTAGCCAGGCCTGGGCCGGCTCCAGGCACCAGCTTGGCAAGCAGATGCTTGGGGCGGCCACTCCGGAGAGGGGCGGCAGGTCCAGCCATTCGGCGGCAATTCGGGACAGTCCCTCACTCCCGCTCGGAGCGAAGGACCTTCCGCCGAATTGCCATCGCAGATTGCGATCGCGGCTTTTTTTTGTTTTGTTTTGTTTTTTTTGGCTGCTTGGGGCGGCCAAAACCCTGGAGCCAGCCCTGAGCCAGGCAAAACATATTTACCTCATTTTAGCAGGAATAATTTTGAAATTGTTTTAAAACGGCTCTGCTAGTATGCTTTTTATGTCAGTGTAGGTGGGCCTAAACTAACAGGTCTTAAACTGGTGCAGGCAGTACAAAAATAACTGGAGTCCAAGGTGTGTGAAAGAATTTGGCCTGGATTTTCAGGATTGGGTATTTTAAGTTAGGCTCTAAGCGCTGGGTTTTAAAAAATCTCAGCACCTCTTGGAAAACAGGCCACTTATTTATGCACTTAGGTAAGGATTAGGTATCTAACTTTAGGCATCCACTTTTAAAAACCTTGCCCATGATTTTGTATCTTTGAAAGAGAAGTGTTAATAGGCAACTTTTGGGCTTGTCTACATGGTGGGGTAATGCATTATATGGGGGTATGATTTCTAAAGTGCACTAAGGTGCTGTGCATTAATTGGTCTGTGTAGAACCTGCTGGTGTGCTTTAACAGCATGCTTTTGTATTATGTGAAAGCTCACTAGGGAACCTTTAGTGCGCACCAGCAGGATCCACAGGGATAAATTGATATGTTAGAGCGCTTTAGAAATCACCTCTGTAGACCGCATTACCCCACTGTTTAGACAAACCCTAAAAGTAAATTACTACTATACTAGTCAAAATCAGGGCTTTGGAGCAGAGCATGGAGCAGCAGGTTTTTGCCTGGAGCTAAAGCGGAGCCGGAGAGGGATTTGTTGGAAAGGGGAAGGGAGGAATCCAGTGTATTGGATTGTCTGGTTGAAGTCGTATGGATTTTCACCTTCTTTATTTTGGGAATTTTCCACTACCGAGTTCCGTGCTCCCTTTCCTGGATGAACAGTTGCATCTAGTCTGTGGAAAGGAGAGTTGGGCTACTTGGACATCAATGCTTGCTACCTTTTGGTTAGATGCAGTAGAAAGCTGGAGAGAAATATAATCTGCATGTGTTCTTAAAAACTTTCAACATCAACTCTGCAGTGCTTCTGGCTTTGTTAGGTAAAAGCCACTCCTGAACATGGATCATGCGTGCTACATCAAGATTCCTACTGATCCTTTGGATTTGAAACACTGTAGAACAACTGATGCAAATAATCCCTTTGAGTCTTTGGTGCCTCTTTTGTGAATAAAGTGAGCAGGATTTGAACTTTAGAGAGGAGATTTCTATTAAGTAATATCTTTTTAATAAAACACTGTTTATGGCTCTTGTACAGAATTTTACTGCTTTGGCATTCTTCCTAACCAGTATAAAGCTGAGAGTATGCGTTTCTTTTGAAAGAAAAACATTTTATGGTGATCTATTCCTTAAAAACCAAATAAAAAAGAACAAAACAACCCACCTCAAAATGTTTGAGCTAAAAAAAAAATTAACAGAAAATATGTAGCTTTAAAAATGAGGTGTCTGTTTTAAATAAAGATTTCTGCTCATTAAGACTTGAATTTGGAATACTTTCCTCTGCAAAGGTTCATGACCTCACAAACACCAAAAACAGCATTGCAGGGAGCTGCATCCCAAAGACAGCGTTAGGTTTTTGTTACGTGCTTTTGCAGGAGAAACAGAACTTTGAATTCGTGTTTTGGCAGAATTGAGGAAATTATTTTAAAATAACGTTTTGTCACTGAATCTACATGTATTAAGGATCTTAAGTTTTTGTACGTGTTTAAAAAGCACCTTGGGTCACCATTTAAAGGGAGGACACAATCAATACAAATAATATTCCTATCCTTTGTTTGCTTCACTGGTCTAGAATTGTCTGAAATTCAGCTATCGCACTGTGAATAAACTTTTTTTTTTAATCGGCAGACATAATCTGGGTACAGAGGAAAGCTTTTTGATGTTAAATTTGCTTTTGAAGTACCAAGTATATGTATTTTTTTAGAATCATTATCGGCACTTTTTAAAAACAAATTATCAGTATTTCAACTAGCTTTGGCTAGTTATTGATTGTCTAGTTGTGTATTTTTAATCTCCCTTCTGGGCAGCCCCTCTCCACAGCTTTTGTAGAAATGATGCTTGATGTACAATTGAGCATTTATCTGGCATATGCAGTAGGCAGGCTTATTGAGTGATATTTTGTGTAATGCTCAGTTAAGGTTGTTGTGGAGGATACACTTCTAGAAGTAGCCCAGCCTGCTATATTTGTCCCTAGAACATTGTTAAAGAAATAAGCAGTCACATGGTTATGAAACAAGTCAAAAACAGCTTGTTATCTTGGGTTTTTCCTCTACAGATGCGTGTGTCAGATTTTTTTTTGTTATATTGCTTGTTTTACATGATTTATAACAGGACATTAATTAAAAAAAAAAACCTTTCAGGATAAGATAGTTTCTTGTTCTATACATTGAAATAAATTTATGCATATCATTGAATTTCTATACTATATTTGTTTCAACTTCAACATATGAAACATAAAAGAACACCTGTCTGAGACTCCATGTGCCCTTGTATCATTAACGAAATCTTCTTTTTAAATACTGGTCACAATGGATGGCCTTTTGGGGAGTGAAAGGTATAGCACAAACATTCCAAGTGAGCATTACAGTCATTCATGTTAAAGTGTAAGTGAAGAACAATCCTTTGCATGCAGTCTTTTAATTCCACTTCATGAGTCAGATCCTTACCCCTGCTCTGACCTCTTGATTCTGGGAATAAGGGTTATAGCTGTATAAAGTAGCTGTAAAAGCCCAGGATCTGGCCAGCACAGGATCTGTGAAAGATTTGCAAGCCCTGACTCAAGAGTGTATCTGGGCCAGGGTGAAGCCTCAGTATGAAGTGTTGCAGAGATTCCAGGCAGCACTACAGCTCATAGGACACCCTGTGCACGCTGTTGTAAGTTAAACAAGATTCCAAGGCTGACCAAAATTATTCCAGGGTCACTTGAGAAGACTGGATGGATGTCAAGTGGCTTAAAGCCACCTTCGCCACCCCACATCCTGGCTTGTGAGTTCTGTTCTGTCTTCAGGGACAACACAGAATCTCTTCCCATAGGTTTAATACCATTTTTCTTTCCGTGTAGAGTGTTGTTGTTTTTCCTAAAGATGCTAATACTGGAGAGCTCATTTTTTAACTTCTAAAATGGCTTTGATTAAAGGGATTGGACTGATTGGCTGCTAGGTGGGGGAAGTTAAACTGTACGCTGAGTAAAAACTCACTTCCAGCTATTCTGCATCTCCCTTTCCCCAGTATCCTGAGTAGTTTTATCATGCTGAAATCATTGTTTGCAATATAAAATGTAATATTTTGATAAACTCTAAAAATATCAAGTTGATTTTTCTTCTGGGTTTCTCAAAAATAATTGAAAAACATTTTTGAAACTAGGACTACAATGTCTAGCGGGAGTTGCTATCAGTTTCTGAGCATTGTCTTGTTCAGTTTCAGCATGAAGAATCACTCTCCCTACTTTCATAGTCCTCTCACCATACTCCTCCCAAGATGATCTGATTAAAGGAACCTGAAACTGCATACTAATTTAGTGTTCTCATCAGCAGATGCAGTGAATATCTATGTTTAGTAAAAAAAAAAAAAAAAAAAAAATGAATGGTCAGCAGATTTTATGCAGTCAGCTAAAGCAAAAAGGTTCTCTTGGAACATAGAGGGAAACCTGACAAGTCAAATTGCTTTGTTGTTTGTACCACCATATCGGGAGAAATGAAATAACTAGGTTTAGAGACAGAAACCGAAAACTTGAGGAAGAAAATTGGTATCTAAGAAAGGACCTGAAAACTTTATGAAATTGGGAATAACAAACAATTGTGAGATTGGAGGTCTCTTTATCAATGTCACAAAGTTCTGCTTTCACCTAGTAGAAATGTCAGTCATCCCTCAGTGCTGCCATAACATGTGTGGCTTTTTTTTTCCCTTTCAAGATAAATACAGATACTGATAAAACACTATTACCCCTTTGCAAAATAATATTATGGTTTTGATGTTTTCTGGCACATAAACCTAAATCTAGACATGTGAATGGACTTGAAGGCCTATACAGACAACAGGTGTATCTTAAACATGGACCATTCAAAAGTCTGAGATCTATAGCACGCAGTCCCTTCAAGTGTATCTGTTCTGATGTCTGAAATCCCTTAATGTTCTGTCTTCTCGTTGCAGGACAATCCTCCATATGATAAGGGAGCCTTCAGAATCGAAATCAACTTTCCAGCAGAGTATCCATTCAAACCTCCTAAGATTACATTTAAAACAAAGATCTATCACCCTAACATCGATGAAAAGGGGCAGGTTTGTCTGCCAGTAATTAGTGCTGAAAACTGGAAGCCAGCAACCAAAACTGACCAAGGTAAGACACTCTGTATGGTGAACTTAATCTCAAGTAACTGCATTGGTTAAAGCCAATGGATGCTTGGTATTATCGTGTGGTGGCTGATATCCCAAGGTATCAGTTGTCTGTAGGTTTGTGCAATGGATTACTCCCTCTGGGAATGTAGTGAATCAATGGTAGTTGATTTTCAGTTATACGTTAGGATAATGCAGTGACTTAGCATGTGTTGCTGTGGAGCTCTGTCATTGATGATCAGAGCATCAGGTCTGAAATACCTGGAAACCATAGAACTACAGATTCAAATCCTACCAGAGATGGCTCCTCTCTTAGTTCTTAAAACATGATAAATTGAGTACTATCAGACTTGGTGTGGAAGTCTCTTGGATAAGACGGTAAACATTTTAGGGTACGATTGGGTTTGAAGGACTTTTCTGTTTCCATTTGTTGTCAGGGTGAGAATTTGTCTCCGTTTGATGCTGGCTGGCAGAGCTAATTTGTTTATACATTGGTATTGAATGCTGTTGGGTGATTATTGTAAGTATAACTATTGTTAGGGAGCTCCTTTTTTGTATGGGTTTTTTAGTGTTATAAACCCAAATTAATAATAGAGATTCTATCTTTCATCAGCGCTTTAGTGACCACAAAGAGCTTTTTTTATGTAGGAGGCAGAGTCTGTGCAGGTTTCCTTGACCAAAAATTTCCCTTCTCCCAGCCCCCATCTGTCAGTTTTTCGCCGTGAACTATGTGTTGACCGAACCAAATACTACAGATACCTATGGATGTCCATGAAAACCCTTACATCTCTGAGCTCCCCTTTTCACTTCCATATACTCATAACTTCCTAATACTATGCTTGAGCTCAGCCCAGAAAAGAATTTAGGAAAATAATTGAGGTATTTTTGCCCACCAGTAACTTAAATAGCCAAATAAAAGCCACCAAATCTATTATGTGGTGAGTCCTCCAGGAGGAATAGCCCTTTAGCCAAACTTGAGGAAAAATTTAAGTTAGAACTGTGCATCTGCTAAAAACTTAAGGTGGTGCTACAGCAGTCTGCTGACTGGTACAGAAGAGTAAAAGGAGAACTATACAGTCTCTCTACCTGGCCTTACACCTGGACTTTGCTCAGCAGTTTCAACTGATACTAATAATTGAAAATAGCAAAATCCTCTTTTAAAATAAACAAAGGGAAAAAATAAAACTGGCTTAAAAGCAGGAATGTGAAAAAACATTTCCAATCCCACCATTGCTGCATTTTGCAAGTTTAAGCTGTGTTTAAAAGAATTCAGTTTCTCTTGCAGTGGCAAAGAGTCTTGTTACCCCAGCTTTGCATAAAACTGTCTGCAACCAAATATTGGCAGTCTGGCTGAGGTGCACATTCCTCTTATCATAGAATCGTAAGACTGGAAGGGACCTCGAGGTCATCTAGTCCAGTTCCCTGCACTCTTCCTCATCCCCGTTCTGTGCTTTCAAAGTCTGCATGAACCAAAGGAAAAAAAGCAACATCACTCAATGCAATAGCAAGATAGCTTTAAACACACACATGTCGGGAAAGGGGAAAGTTAGGGGTCTCAACTCATCCCACCTTTCATATACTAAGTGCACCTCTTAAGGCTAGACTACATATTAAGGTTACAGCCGCTTAATATTAAAAAAGATATATGTGCAGTGTGATGGAATTACTGTTAAGACTCATCTTAATACTATTTTAGGATCTGACTTGTGTGTGTTAAATATTGCTGTAATATTTTTAATTGAATTATGTAATGTGTGTGACAGGAGCTGTGGCATACTGTAGTGTTGATACATGGCTTGGTATGCAAGCATTACTATGGCAACAGCTCTCAGATGCAGCAGTCTCATAAGTCAATTGTGAAATCAGCCAATATGAGAAATGTAGTGTTGATACTTTATTTAAACAACTCTAGTTTAAGGTAAGCACATGTAAGCCAGCCCCTACCTTAGCAGTAGAGGAATAGGTTATCCTACTGGGATCCAAGTTTTGGTCTCGAGCTATGTTCCTTGCTCTCAGGTTGGCAAGGGATGAAGAGTGATGTGAATGCAATGTGTTACACCCTCTGGCAGAAGCACTGCATGTAGTATTCTAGTAACCACTTTGGTGAACTCTGAAATGACGTGATGGATGCCGGAGTGATGAACAGAGTCCAAATCCTCATCTGCTGAGACGTTGTTGTGGAGTTGAGGGAATAGGGGAGCATGGGGAAATCTGAATGCATTTAAAGTTGGGAGGTATGGAGAAGGAAGATGATTTGCCTGCAGGAGAACAGTAATTTGTAGCCTGATTTGAGGCTGTTCCAAACTCTCGAAAACATGTCCAAACACAGTTATCCTCTGGTTCATCCTTATAGCATTGATGAGACTGAACTGTGTTTTAACCATGCCCCTTGAATTTTGCTACAGCCTTTGCAACATGTTACAAGAGTCCGTAGCACATTTCAGGATGCTGTGTTGTAACCACAATAGGTTGTATTGTAAAGGTTGTTGTACAGTGTAGTTGGGACTATAGTGTCAACATATTTAACATGGGAGTGATGTGTCTTGTACATTGGGAACCTCTTTCAGTACTTTATAGATAAAATATAACTTATCAAGACCACTTTTGTCAAACTCGGTTTATAATACATATTCATGATAGTCTTTCATGCACCATCATTAAGGTTATGATTTGGTGGTCACGGAATCCATGACTTCCGCACACCTCCATGACTTCAGCCCGCAGCAGCTGAGCTGCAAGGTACCCCCACCGCCCGTGGTGGCTAGGAGCTGCTGGGGACCCAGAATGGCGGGGGCCCCCTGCAGCTCGCCAGCCACCGCAGATGTGGGGATCCCCCCGCAGGTTGTGGAGAATCCATGTCCACTCACCAGCTGTGGCGGGGGATCCCTGGGAGCTCTTCAGCTGCTGCTGCTGCTGCCGGTGGGGAAATCCCCCGGAGCTCCCCAGTCCCCATGGGTGCTGGGGACCCCTGGAGCTCCCCAGTCTGGGGGGGAATCCCCCAGAGCTCCCTGGGTAGTGGGAAATTTCCTGTAGCTCCCGGGTGGCAGGGGATCCCCTGCAGCTCCCCAGCTGCCACAGGCGATGGTCCCTCCCAGCCACTGGGTGGGGGAGGGGCCGCAGCTCCAAGCCGCAACAGGGCAGGGTGCTCAACCCTCCTCCCGCTCTGCTTTGTCATGGACATTTTTAGTAAAAGTCATGGACAGGTCACACTTCTGTGAATTTTTGTTAATTGTCCGTGACAGAATCATAGCCGTAACCATCATACCATTCGTAGAAATAATTACAGGGCAGAAATCCTCATTTAACCAGTGTTATTTCTATAACAGACCTGTTTAAAATTGGGCTTTGTCATATATTGTGTGGAAGGGTTGACTATAAATACAGGAATGTAGTGGTCCGTTTACTGTAAGTGTTCTCTGTCTAGGCTTATTCTGCACTATTTGACAATGCAGCATAGCTCATTTCGACATTCAGCACTACTGATGTGCTTGTCCATGTACGAAACAACGAGGAAGTTATGGTCCCTACCCCAAGAAACTTGCAATTGACACTTTGTCCATTTTATTTCAGAGCAGGTGTTTTTTTTAAAAAACAAATCTTAGTTTGCCTTTGTCCCTATATATTATATTCCAAGGCATGTATCTGATATCCAAGAATGTGCTGCCTGAAACTGTGAGATCACCTGCCTCTTGATAATCACCCTTATGTGTAATGTGTCTTGGTCTCATTTCCCAAAGCTCCTGCTCGCTTTTGACACTATATAAAAGTGAATTAAAGCTTTTGGATGTTTACTAATTTGTGTACTTTTGACTATGTAATCTCCTATAAAACTTTGCAAAACCAGTGATTGATTTAATCCTATTACACTTATTTCCCTTGGTTTCCTTTGTCAGTGTTTTTTTTCTTCCTCCCAGGAAGTCTGAGTAGTTTTTTGGTTGGTGGTTTTTTATTTATTTCTTTATTTTTAACTTGCAGTTCAGGATAGTTGTTGCAAGAGTCTGATAATCCCATAGCAAAAAGTAAGTTGTCTGTCTGCAGTGTGCTTTTAGCTAGAGTCTTCTGACCTCCAGGGCATTTCAAAATTTTGCTACTATAAAACTACTTCCTGTCTATTAAATATAGAGCAATTTTCATTTGCGGACCCCAAAAAATTTTGAATGGAGGTGCAGACCTGGTTGGAAATCTTATACATAGTCTGCAGACATACAGTGGTCCAGAGACCACAGGTTAGAAACCACTGCGGTAGAGAGAAGCAGCATTAGTGTTCTACAGTACTTACTATAGTAGAGACTTCCCTCTTCCCCCTGTTATACAAGTACTATATTTATCAAGCAACTGTGGTGTTGAGGGAAGGAAGCTTCCTTTAAACGATTTTTATAACCAAACATTCCAGAGAGCTGTTTTCCATTCCATATGACAGCTGGTTACCAGTGTGGAAAATATTCAGTTAATAAAGTTTTGACATAGTTGCCTGAAAAGCATGGGAGCAATGTTGTATATTGACTGGATTGGGGTATTATGAATGAACGTCAGACAGTGAACTCTTATTTTTTTTCCACACACCTGTTTTCTGTAGATCTAAGATATTTATCGCAGATCACCTACCTTCCATTTGTGCATCCTCCTCTTAATGACTGCACACAGTGTAGTACAGTATGAGAATTTGTGATTGCTGCAGTCTGTCCGTTTAGCTAGGTAGTTCCTAATGGCCAAAGGAACATTAAAAAAAAAAAAAGTCTCAGAGGGGTAGCCGTGTTAGTCTGGATCTGTAAAAAGCAACAGAGTCCTGTGGCACCTTTAAGACTAACAGATGTATTGGAGCATAAGCTTTCGTGGGTGAATGCCCACTTCGTTGGATGCATCCGAAGAAGTGGGCGTTCACCCACAAAAGCTTATGCTCCAATACATCTGTTAGTCTTAAAGGTGCCACAGGACCCTCTGTTGCTTTTTGTTTAAAAAAAAAAAAAAGTAGCTTTAGATTTCACAGCAGTATGTCAAGTCCATCATTTGAGTGCCGTGTCTAGTTTAGTTTAATGTGGTTAGTTAAAACTGATATTTCTCATGAAGAGCATTGACTGTTTTAGAGCATGGTCATGAATATTGGGGTGAGAATCACCCTGAAGTATTACCAGTTTGTTCATCCAGTATATCTTCACCAGCAGGTATATTTGGCAATTCATGTCCGAGTAATGGTAGAAATTGTTTCAGGAAGTGAGAGAATATCCAATTTATTGTATTCATTTTAGACCAGGTTGTTTGTAACAATGGTAGTTTCATCCATATGTAGCTAGATAAAATATATTTCATCAGTCGCGCCCATTACTTAGCCAGAAAATCTGGAATGCAGTTTGAGCTGTATGGGATTTGTCTATTAGTTTTCTAGTGTCAACTTCCAGTTTTTCCTTCTTGAGATGAACTATGAATTCAGAATCACTACCAAACTACAATTTTGAACGGTGTGCAGTTGCTTTGTACTTGTTTATATAATGTTTTGGTCTGTCTCTGGAAAGCATACAGATTTATAGGGACATGCTTTAACACATTTAAACTCTTATTTTTAGTGCATCACTTACATTTTGGCTATTTAAAAATTAAATGTTCAAGTCACTGACAGTACTTGTACTTCTTTTGACAGTAATCCAGTCCCTCATAGCACTGGTGAATGACCCACAGCCCGAGCACCCCCTTCGGGCTGACCTAGCTGAAGAATACTCTAAGGACCGTAAAAAATTCTGTAAGAACGCTGAAGAGTTTACAAAGAAATATGGTGAAAAGCGACCAGTGGACTAAAATCTGACACAATTGATGTCAGCAACGTGTGTTAGAAGATCCGGAGCAGTGCATTTCAGACACACCACAAAGCAGGACTCTATGGAAAATTGACAAGTGCCACCTTTTGGTGTTTACTTGTGGCTGTTACTAACTTTCTACAGTTTTCTTAATCAAAAGTGGTCTAGGTAACCTGTAAAGAAAGGATTAAACATTTAAGATGTTCTAGTTCTGCTTTCTTTGTTTAAAAATCACTGCTTCAGTATACTTTAAAGGATGCTGTTTCTTTTTCTTGTCAGAATTTATCAAAAATATCTTAGACTTATATTCTGCCCTTAAAAATTCAAAAGGTTGTGGCTGTTATTTCTTCTTTTCCCTTGCAGTTCCCACTATCTTGCGTTCATTTAATTTTTCATTTAATTTTCTTCCCCCAAACTGATGTCTTAGAAAATATATTCCTGTCCTGACAGAAAATGGTTGAATGTTTGGCAGTTCTGTTTACTTTTCTCTTTAAATGTTGCACTGTGCTTTGTGGAACTTAGGTTGCAAGTTCCCCTTAACTTCAGTTTGTAACATAATAAACAAAAACAAACCCCCACAAAAACAATCAGAAACAAAGCCTAGGTCTTATGTAAATCTGGCTGATGTTACCACAATAATGTTTATTAAATGGGGAAACCCAAGTTTTGTGTGCGTGATTGAATTAAAATATGACTTACGTGCTGGTTTCGGAAAACTGAAAACAAAATTCTATAGCAAATGAATAGTGGAATGTGATTATGAAGTTCTTTCACTTTAATTCTTAATATCTATGCAGACTAGCTAGGAAAACCTTGCACAGAACAGCATTGCAACCACTTTAGAAGAGTTTCAGAAATTGGGGACCAATAGGTACCAAAGTAACAAACTGTGTTTGAATTAAAAATCGATACTTTTTGGAAATGTTAATTTTGAAATTAAAAGTTAAATCTGACACCACGGCTAGTCATTTGAGTACATCTTTCCATCAAAATGTATTATGAAACCATCTGTATTTTTTGGGATGGGCCCTCCCCTGCCCCCTTCCCCTCCCAATTATTGTATGATTTTTTTTGAAAATGGTATGAGAATAGCATTAAGCAATAAACTAATAAATAGAATACATTTCACTAGTACTGTTCATAAATATCTGTAAGAAATAATATACTACGCTTGAGTTAGATGATTCAATGAGTATTTAAAGTAACACTCCCTCCTACCTTATTTTTACTTGAATAAGTTATTTTCCCTTCAATCCAAGGCATGCCTGCTCAGATAAAAGGACTGTTCAGGACTCAATACCCTTTATAATCTAACTGTTTTTCATATTTTTTAGCTGCCTGTTTTCCCCCCCCAAAATCTAAAGTGAGGTCATAGCCACACAAACCGCCTTCTCTTCCCAACCATTAGAATTTTGATATCTTATTGAACAAGCAGGGTTATTTCCAGAAATTAGGAGTGCATATCATTTTGATGTGCAGGAAGCTGTATTAGTAAATTCTTCACACCCAGATGGTTATTTGTACTCCTACGATCAGCATTAGTACAGCATCTGTCTTTGCAATGTTTCAGGACTTATGTGTGTGGGGAACAGTAGAGAGACCCTTTTGGTTTTAATGTCTTGTATGTTTCCTGTCTTTTCTGCTCAGCCCTTTTTATCTAGATCCAGCTTTGATTTAGAATTTAGCATAAAGAATGACAGCCCAGTACCTCTGTTGAAAAGTAAAACATTTTATAAGTGAGGGAGCTTAAGAACTTTTATGTTTAAGTATTCTTAGACAGATTCTTTGGCAGGTAAATAAAGTTAAACCATGGTCACCTTATTTAAGGAAACTTTCATTTCCTAAGTGTTTTCAGGCTTGGTGAGAGCACTGTCTATTACCAAATTTTCACATCTTTGTGTCTTCATTTGCAGAAAGTTGGTACTGATTTTGTTTCATTCACGCTCACTGATTCATAATAAAAAAAAAATGCCAAATTATCTGTCAAACTGAAGTGTGTGTAACTTCTGCATCAGATACCTAAATGACCCACTGTTTTTCTCTCCTCTTGATCACGTCTGTTAGCATGGAAACTTGCCATTGCCCAAATTATCCTTTCATATTTATAAAAACTGTAGCACCTGTTTGTCACTCTACTTTCTATAAAAAAGTGAATATACCTTCTGATTGTAAACCTCTCAGGTTAAATGCTGCATACATGTGAATTGGTGCCATTAGATACCACTTAAAGGGAACTGAAGAGGTTGGATAATTCCAGGAACTGCAGTTCAAATTCACATCAGCCTATAGCAAGGTCATGCCTATTATCTAATTTTATGTCTAGGGATCAGGTGGAAGAAAATATTAATCTCAATTCTCTTCTTGCTTTCTTTATAGTCCAGTACCCAAACCACAAGATGTGAAACACAAGTAGTAGCTTTTACTTACAGGTGACTCTTTGCAAAAGATACAGACCAAATAAGTGTGTGTACTGTATGGTTGAAGTGGGAGTAGACAAATGAAAAGTACTAAGCCAGTCCTGTGTTAACTCAGGAATTCAAGCTGTTCTCTCTAGTTCCCTAAGCCATGCTCAATTCTAAACGTGCAGTTTAAGACCCAAAACTACAGCATACTGGTGAAACTATACACCCAAGAGTATTGGTATAGGCTTTCTGCAATTCCATTCTGCTACCTGTAATAAAAATGCTCTCAAAGGCTTTGTGGCATGGTTTATTTTTAGACTGAATTTTGAAAATATCTGTATACAGGGAAAGCTTAGAGTTGGTTTGTTGAATGTTCTTATTGTGAACTTCGTATCTCTCAAGACTTTCTCAGAACACTTTATCATTTCCCTATTTACATAAAAATAGTTCAGCTAAAAGTCCAGGTACTTAAAATGAGGAGTTCTTTACTCACACTTCCACTTTAAAGTGCTTTCAATTCATTTGAATGTTAAAATCCTGTTTTTGTCCTATTTATTTAGAAATATGGACATTTACAAAATTGTCTAATATTCACAGTACAGAACTGAATGGGTTAAGGCCACTCTCGTGCTGACTTCACAGGGTTCAGTTAGTGTGAAGGAAGCAGAAAATGAGTACAAATAACAGTACAATACATGAAAAGAGAAGGGATGTTCTGATGATTGTGTGATCAAAGCAAATTCATAGTAAGTACTCATGAGACTAAATCAAAGGTTAAAAATTATGTAATAAAACAAGGTCATGTCGTGTAAAAATCTGAGATACAGTATTAGATAATCCACAGTGCCTCCAGGCATATTACTGCACATGAACAACATATAGTAAACACTAGGTGGCACTCATACTTCTAACAGCACTTTTACAACTCATTCTTTCATTGTTGAGTGCAACTCTTACATCCCTTGTTCTTTTATTATACTTTATCACAATCAGTAACCTGGAAACTTTACCACTAAATGTAAAGACTGGTGTTAATGTAAAGTTGTTTGACATATCAAGCACTTCCAAAAATTGGTTTCTTTTGTAATTTTGCCTCAGCCACATTGTACACCATGTACCTATTACAATAGAGATTGTAAATCTAGAATTAATACTGTAGCCTAATCTAAGTTTATGGAATTGCCTGAAAGGTGCTTGATATAGCAATCTTAATGTTAGGTGTCAAGTATCAGAGGGGTAGCCGTGTTAGTCTGAATCTGTAAAAAGCAACAGAGGGTCCTGTGGCACCTTTGAGACTAACAGAAGTATTGGGAGCATAAGCGTTCGTGGGTAAGAACCTCACTTCTTCAGATGCAAGAATGTTAGGTTTGTTTGTTTGTTTGTTTTTTCCTTACACAAAGAAAGTTCCCAGTTGGCTAGGAACCGGAGGCCAAATAAGTCCTGTTAATCATGCCCTCTGTGCACACAGCCCTAGTATGACTGGGCTCTTGTAGACTTTGATTTTTCTACAGGTTATGCATCAAACAGTTAAGACTTTATAAAAATAAAGGCTTTGTGCTAAAATTAGGTTCGAATTAGCTAAAAGCGGGAAAATACTGGTCAGGCTTGGATGAAGTGCATTTTTCCATCTCTTTATATAGCCAAGATGGCTGAACAGCACTGACATATTAAATTACGCTTTGGGCAGCCATGAAGCTCAGAAAAATCTCATACAACAAGGAGGATTTTTCAGAAAGTACCAGAGGAATGAAAACTGACCTGTAGTGGAACTGTAGAAATTAGAAAGCTTTGATGATAATTAGAGTTTTTCCCTTCTCATTGTCATTGCCCCCTCTAGATGTTAGAACATCTTTATGTTTACAATAAGTGGCCATCACAGCACGTAGAAAGGGCAAAGTGTGGTGTATTGACAGGTGATGGTAGGATTTTTACAGGTAACAGTCATCATGAAATAGCTAATTGGGTCAACGATTGCTGTTCTTGTAAAATCATCTAAAAAGCCTGTCTGGAAGTGCTGGCATTAAAATTTTCTTTTGAGTGTGTAATGGCTAGAGCCTACTTAAATAGAACAGTAACTCTGCATCCAGCTACTTGCATGGAGTATGATTGAAGACATCAGAAGGCTAATATAAGTTGATTACTTTTAGTGAAGAAAAAAATGTTTGCAATGACCATTCCTTTTCTGTAGACATGAGTAAAGATGCAATAGTTCAAGTAAAAAAATGAAAGGACAATACAGTAATTTCTGAAGGGAATGCTCAAAGTTACTAGGCTTACAGAAATCCGCCTCCCTTGGCCAGGTGAGGCTTTACTTTCTAGGCTGTGTATCTTTTTGCAACTATTCCCTGCCACCGCACAAAAAAAAATCTTTCAAAAAGTTGATGCATGATTGTCAGCCATGGGTGGATGTGCTATCTGCTATTGCAGCATCTGCAGGAACGGTTTGTTAGTCTGACAGTTGGGCCTTGGCTTTCAAGTTAAATTTTGGGGTTGAGCGTGAATATGATACACAAAAGAAATCCATCACTTTCAAATCAGCTGAGGTGTCTTACAAATCTGATGACAATGAGAGAGATACAGGCTGGGATATTGCCGCTAGGTGCATTGGAGAGTCCAGGTATTTCTAATTAGTTTATAGGCTGCTCCCAGTCCATTCACAGTTCCCTTCTGCGTTAATGAGGTATACTATCAGCTACAGATTCTTCCCCCCTCTCGGTACAAGCTATATTTATCTTCTCTTGCTTAAAGATCTTTAAATGCACAAAGTTGAATGTTCCTTGTTTTGTAATAGCTTTGCAACTCTGGATTCATTAATGTTTGGAGTTCATGCAAGCGTTCCCATGACTGTGAAAAATCGTCTGGTCCTTCTCCACAGCCTCCAACAGGTGGAATAGTGGGGTACCCTGGATGTACCATCAGTTCAATTGTGACTGTTCTGCCTTGCTGACGTTGAGGTGAAAATTGAGTCGTCAGAGAATTTTCCTTGGTAGCAAAAGCCGCCACGGCAGTATCAATGGCGCTCTGAATGTTGCTGACGGACATGTTTTTGCCCATGGTACTCAAACCTATATAAATGTCAGCCCACCTGTTGGGGGGGAGGATACAAAAATTAATATGAACAAAAGGCATGAAATGTAGCTGTAGTGTAGACTTTAAAAAAAAAGTTAATTTCAAATGATCTTCTGTTAGTGTAAATATTTAAATACAGAATAATACCAAATACAACTACCCCTGAACAGGATAACTCATCCTTTCATTATTAACATACACCACCACAGAGCATTGTCATTTGACACATCAGTTTTTGAACAAAGGCCCCATTCCTGCAGGCTGTGCGGTGTGGGAGGACCCTGCTCCCACAGAGCCTCAATGAAGTCAACCCTTGGCCCGCTGCTTTGGTGGGAGAATGTTTAAAGGGGGCATGATACAGCGCTTGCTGGGGCCCTGTGGCTGTAGACCCACTTTAGAATGGGGGGAGGAAGGGTGGTGACCATGCAGGATACTGTTTACTACTGTCTATGAAAAGTGTGTTTTTATTGAAAGTTTCAGTTTTAAAAAATGAATAAATCATCATTTCAGGTTAGAGTTCCCTCTAATAGCTTAATTTTGAGTAAAGCTGACTCTGTAAAATGGGAAAGCTTGCTAACAGATCTGCCCCCATGTATAGCAGAGACGTGCTTGCTTACTTTAGGGACAAAATTACAGGGGTTTACTACAGTTCGTACTGAAGAGCCAACAAACCCAACAGGGAGGCTATGCATTCTTACGCATTAGCAACAGAATTGTTAGCTATGTTCCAGCTGCAGGGCCAAACTCTTGCCGTTTCACCTGTGCAATCCCAAATGGGTTTGATAGGCGTAAGGGAGTGCAGAATTAAAGTTCCCAGGTATAACTGAGGGCAGAACTTGGCCTAGGAAGGCCACTTGTCTGGTGTTAAACTGGACGGTCCTCTTTTTGAAAGGTTTGTCCCGTCTGGTACTGGATGTGGTTTTGTCTGGTATTGGCTGGGAGAATGCTGCTCTGCCCCCTCCAGCTCTTAAAAATGGCACCTCTGTGTGGCATGACCTTGAATGCACCATACGTACAAGATCATGCCGATGAGGGCAGGGCAGCAAGCTCTTAAAGATGGAGCCGCCTCTGTGTGGCGTGACCTCACGCACTGGGCATATGAGATCATGCCAGCAGGGGCAGGCCCACGCTGCTCCCGGAAGCACCAGAATGTCGCGTGAGTGGCTGCTTTAATCTGTATTACTGCTAACGGTGCATAAGCAGGCAAGACCCCAACGTGACTTTCAGATTTCAGGCTGAGTTTGCAGGTCTGACAGCAACTCAGTCTTTTTAACTGTAAATTGATGAAATTTGACATAGCACCATTACTACACAATAAACACAGGCTCATATCAATTATACAGAGTCATGCCCAGAGCACTTTAAGAACTTGGGTTTGAACAGCCTGCACAGATGCTAGAGATCAGTTTCATGGGTCTCTGGCTCTGCTTCCTTTTGGCTTCAGCCATTTTGTCTCCCTTCATCTCTCTGTGATCGTTTTTTGTTGCATGTGTTTGTTTTATCACCGTTTGCCGCCTTTGGCCAGCAGGAGCCAGATGGAGAAGTGGAACTAAAATAGACACGAACAAACAGAAGTTAGAGAGACAAGGTGGGTGAGGTAATCTCTTTCAATGGCTCAACCTCTGTTAGTGAGGTAAGCTTTTAAGCCACACAGAGCTCTTCTGCAGGTCCTGAAGCTGAAAGCGTGTTTCTCTCACCAACAGAGGGCTGGTCCAATAAAAGATATGACCTCACCCACCTTCTCTCCCTAATATCCTGGCACTGACATGGCTACAACACTGCAAACCGAAGTTGATATTGACACTTTTCCTCATGTCTCAGTGGGAACCTGCAGTGCCACATATCTACCACCCCGTGGTGCTGTGGGAGGCTATAAATCAGCAGCAGTTGTAGGCCAATTGCCTGATTCAAGATGGTGTTTCCTGTAAGAAACCTAGTGTTTGTATCTGTGCCTTTGAGTCCAAGAGAGACACAAAACACTACAGAACCTGCCCCTTGGAGGTAGGAGAATGCCTGCGCTCTGTTTCTGTAATGGTCTGCGTGGGAAGATGAAGAACATCAAGAACTGGTAGGATCTGAATTCTTTAATGTATATATGCGATGGGTGTGTCTGTCTTACCTTATTCCGTGTCTTGTAAACACATCTACTGTGTCAAGGGAATCTTTTTCTACTCCCAGATAAAAGTCCATTAGAGGTGGCTCTATCCACGCACAGCTGTGAAGGCCTAGTTCTATTGGCACACGTGTATACTTGATCCCATACTCTTCTAACACCTGTGCAAACACATGTCTAACCTCTACAAGAAAAGCCAGAGAGAATGTAGTTAGAAATTAGATAACTAGGAAATCAGCTCCCCTTTTCCTTATGATTGAAAAATATAATCCCACATGGCCTTTCTCCCCCTGAAAGGGTGAGCGGTGGGGCGTCCCAAGACCCTCTCCCTTTACCTCCCTCCAACCCACAAAGCACAGTGTCCAAAGAATCCCATCAGCACCTGGTAACATTACTCTGCAGCCAGAGCTGTGCTACTGGCCCTGCACATGCGGTGCCAGCTGCAGGCCCCGTGCCTGCCCCCAGCCTTTTACCCCTGTCTGGGTCCCCCACTCCCGGAGACACGGCACTGCTCCCGGTCTCAGCTGTGGGGGGGAGGGAGGCGCGGACAGGGGTACGGGGACTGGCTTTCAGCATCCCCACTATTAAAAGGGTTCCAGTGCCACTGGCTGTAAAATGGGAATAAAGATGCTCTCCCCACCTTTGTAAAGCACACTGAGATCTCTGGATGGAAAGTGCTCCATAAATACAAAGCATTATTGGCATTAGGGGCTGTTTGTCCTTGAAGACATCATCAGCTTTAATGTGATCTGTTAACATGGGATTTTGCAGTGGAGGCTCTTCAGGATGGACACATCCTGAGATATTGTGCCTCATACATCGTGACCCTGCTGATACAAGCTGGCTCTGAGTGCACTTTATGTGTCAATTTCACCTAGTTGCTTTAAAATCACCAGCCTCCAGTGAAGTTTTCCATTGCTGCAATGAGCTGATTGGCCTACAAGGAGGCTTGCTCTCTATCTGAATCTCTGCTGACGGGTGAAAGGTGACTCCAGTCAGGCCCTGTGATTCTCAGAGACTTGCTGGAAGAGTGGGGCCTCACCCTAGAAATTCCTCACCCTAGAAGTAGCAGCTCCGTGGCCCACTGTCAGATCTCCCAATGTACATCTTTGAGTGAGGCTCAGCTGATCAATTACTGTTGTCATGGGAGACTGGCAGAAATGAAAACCTCTCCAGTCTTGTCAGCAGCTGTACTCCATTTACTGCTCCCTGAAGCCAGCACCACAGCTATGGTGGATAAACAGCTTGGCTGAAACCTTCAAAAGTGCATGATATACTTCTGGGTATTTGCAGGCGAAGCTCTGGTGTTAGCACTTCAGAAGGTTTGGCATCTCCTATTGCTACACAAAATCCCCCTAGGACAGTGTGATCAGTACAATAACTTCTCTCACCAGGCCGGGTCCTCTTGGAAGTGTAATTTGATCAGTTCTTCCTATTATAATTAAATCTAATATTTATTGCCCTTTGTTGTTATAATTAAATATTAACAGGCAGCATTTGAGTTGTTCTGTAAGAAGGGAAGCCAGGGAAATCTCCACCCTCCACTCAGAAGCTTTAACTTCCCTGGATGTTTTCAGCATCTATGATCCAGACATGTCTGGGAAACAGGCAGCATTATATGTCTTCCCAACTCCTCTCTGACTGGACCTACCACTTGTCTCTTTGAAAACAGACCTCTGCACTGCATGTATGTGACAGGAAGGGGCACAGGACGGTATAGCATAGCTCCCTTCCTCCCACCCACAAATCTCTCCTCTGTGCCCAGTGAAGAGGGAGAAACGTATGAGCTCTAATGTATTGTGTGCAATTCCTGCTTCTTAATTATAAGAAATGTGCTGCTGAGATTATAAAGCTGCAGTGAATGGCAGCAAAACAACTGCTGGTTTGGGCAGGGAGTCAGAACGATTCATAGATTCAGAGCATTTAAGGCCAGAAGGGACCCTTGCGATCAGCTAGCCAGATCTCCTGCATATCACAAGCCAGAGAGCCTTGCCATTAAAGGAGAGCCCAGCACAGACATCCGGGGGGAGAAGGGAAGATGTTCAAAGGCACAAAATATAGTCAGTCACCAGTCTCTCGTGCTGGATGGGAACATTTCATGCTATAGTTCTTGAATACCTTTATGTAAAGGATCATTCAACAAACCGAGAGTGGGAGGGTTCCCTCAAAGCAGAATTATCCTTAATTCTGGGGGGCTGGGAGGAATATCACCACCACCCTACCTGGGAGAACATGAACATGCTGGTGTCCATCCATGTGATGAGGGACATGACCTGTCAATTCACGAAAGAGGTCAACTTGTGCCGTTAGCTCCTGTTTCACCTAAATAATGAAGATGGCGGGGGAAGGAGGGGGGGAGAAAGAGAGAGTTATCACTAGTGCAGCGAATAGGAGACGTCTGGTACAAGGTATTCACTGGAGGAAACCCTGCCCCATCCACGACACCGTCCATTATTACTCATGTAGGGCCTGCTCCTCGGAGGTGCTGAGCACCCTCAACGGGCAGCAAAGCCAACCCTGGACTCTGCTCTGTAATTTGCTAAGGGCCCTCGGTTCCCATTAGCTTTCTAGGATCAGGCCCCTAGAGCACCATCTGTGTGCACGGGGCTATACAGGCAGAGTGAGATTGTCAAAGCCACCTAAGTATCAAAGGGGTAGCCGTGTTAGTCTGGATCTGTAAAAAGCGACAAAGAGTCCTGTGGCACCTTATAGACTAACAGACGTATTGGAGCATGAGCTTTTGTGGGTGAATACCCACTTTGTCAGATGCATGCAGTGGAAATTTCCAGAGGCAGGTATAAATATGCAGGCAAGAATCAGTCTAGAGATAAGGAGGTTAGTTCAATCAGAGAGGATGAGTCCCTCTTCTAGCCCTTGAGGTGTGAACACCAAGGGAGGAGAAACTGCTTCTGTAGTTGGCTAGCCATTCACAGTCTTTGTTTAATCCTGAGCTGATGGTGTCAAATTTGCAAATGAACTGAAGTTCAGCAGTTTCTCTTTGAAGTCTGGTCCTGAAGTTTTTTTGCTGCAGCTCTTCCTAAGGGAGCTGGATTTCCAGTTCCCATTAAAGTGAATGGGAAATAGTTCAGCTCTGACAATCTCAGCCCAACATCCCTGTATGCTCTTTGAGGCAGGCACTGCCGACCTTTCAGTCTGTGCAATGGGGCTGTCCTGGCTGGGGCCTTTAGACACCACTGCCAGGTTCGCTGAGAAGCCTTTCCT